>NC_034179.2:60785882-61089685 GCF_002021735.2 Oncorhynchus kisutch | reverse complement strand
TCAACATGGATTACATATCACCCATCAACACACAATACACCATAATGACAGTGCAAATATGTTTTTAGACATTTTAGCAAATGTGTTCAACATTTATTACAGAAACACCTAATTTTACATAAGATTTCACACCCCTTTTCTACGACAGTCCAAATTGATCTCTGGTACATCCAATATCCTTAGATCATCTTTGAGATGTCACTACAAATTGATTGGAGTCCACCTGTGGCCAATTCAATAGTTTGGATATGATTTAGAAAGAAACACACCTGTCTATATAAGGTCCCACAGTTGAAAGTGCATGTCAGAGCAGAAACTACAGTGCTTTCAGTGTCACGACTTCTGCCGAAGTCGTTGCCTCTCCTTGTTCGGGCCGTGCTCGGCGTTCGACGTCACCGGTCTTCTAGTCATCATTGATTCTTTTTTCATTTTGCATTGGTTTTGTCTTGTCTTCCCACACACCTGTTTTCAATCCCATTCATTACCTGTTGTGTATTTAACCCTCTGTTTCCCCTCATGTCTTTGTCAGAGATTGTTTTATTGTCAGTGTAGTGTGATTGTTGTATAGGTGCGCGTCGGGTCCTCGTACCCATGTTTGTGTGTTTATGAACATTTAGTGTTATGGAGCATACTCCGTGGACTTTATTAAAAGACTCCATTTTACACTCCATTTGACCCTCCTGTGCCTGACTTCCCTGCATCCTATTACACCTACGCATGACATTCAGAAAGTATTCAAACCCCTTGACTTTTTCCACATTTTGTTACGTTACAGCTTTATTAAAAAAAATCTTAAAATAAGGCTGTAACAATTAATCTACGCACAATACCCCATAATGACAAAGCAAAAAAACGTTTTTTTAGAAATGTTTGAAAATGTATAAAAATAGAAAAAAATATCTATATATCACATTTGCATAAGTATTCAGACCCTTTACTCAGCACTTTCATTATTCTGAAAAGTTATCAAAGCTGTCACCACAAACCCTACAGTACATGTACCTCCCCAGTTCGAGGGAATGCTGTAGTAAGGCCATTTTTCCAAACAACCAATAGATTCCATTCAGAGCACCTCTGAAAGGGATAACAACATTATAGACCGAAATACCATACGTAACATTAGCAGGTTACCCAGTGTCGGCATTGTTAACAGTTAACTTACAGGTACTGTACAATTCATTGTACAATGACTTTCTAGTTCACCCAAATTATTACCTCCTTCTCCTCTAATACACCAAGGGGCTGTCAAAACTCCTGCTACTGAAATACTTGGGAACAAAGTATTATCTGGTCTAGCAAACGATGGTGGGCCTGTGCAGTTGTGTAATGCAGAGAACGTCATGGGGTCAGGGTTATGTGGCATCTCCACTAAGAATAGTAAGTCCATTTGCGTTGTCATATTTACCCCTATGGGAAATACCACAAGCGGTAAACCTGCTCCTACCTTAACTCAATCAATCAAATGTATTTATAAAACCCTTCTTATATCAGCTGATGTCACAAAGGGCTGTACAGAAACCCAGCTTATAACCCCAAACAGCAAGCAATGCAGGTGTAGAAGCACAGTGGCTAGGAAAAACTCCATAGAAAGGCCAGAACCTAGGAAGAAACCTAGAGAGGAACCAGGCTATGAGGGATGGCCAGACCTCTTCTGGCTGTGCCGGGCGGAGATTATAACAGAACATGGCCAAGATGTTCAAATGTTCATAGATGACCAGTAGGGTCAAATAATAATAATCACAGTGGTTGTAGAGGGTGCAACAGGTCAGCAACTCAGGAGTAAATGTCAGTTGGATTTACATAGCCGATCATTCAGAGTATTTCTACTGCTCCTGCTTTCTCTAGAGAGTTGAAAACAGCAGGTCTGGGACAAGGTAGCACATCCGGTGTACAGGTCAGTGTTCCATAGTCGCAGGCAGAACAGTTGAAACTGGAGAAACAGCACGACCAGGTGGACTGGGGAAAGCAAGGAGTCATCAGGCCAGGTTTTCCTGAGGCATGGTCCTTGGGCTCAGGTCCTCCAACAGAAAGAAAAAAGAAAAGAGAGAAAATGTTAAAAAGAAAGAAAAGAAAGAGTGAGAGAGAGAGAAAAAGAGAGAGAATTAGAGAGAGCATACTTCAATTCACACAGGACACCAGATAAGACAGGAGAAATACTCCAGATATAACAGACTGACCCTAGCCCCCCGACACATAAACTGTTGCAGCATAAATACTGGAGGCTGAGACAGGAGGGGTCGTGAGACACTGTGGACCCGTCTGACGATATCCCCGGACAGGGCCAAACAGGTAGGATATAACCTCACCCACTTTGCCAAAGCACAGCACCCACACCACTAGAGGGATATCTTCATCCACCAACTTACTATCCTGAGACAAGGCTGTGTCTCTCACATGGATAGGCTGACCATTCCATAAAAATGGAGTTCAATAGGAGAAAGCCCTGCCTCCAGCTGTTTGCTTAGAAATTCTAGGGACAGTAAGGAGGCCTGCGTCTTGTGACCATAGCGTACGTGTAGGTATGAACGGCAGGATCAAATCGGAAAGATAGGGAGGAGCAAGCCCATGTAATGCTTTGTAGGTTAGCAGTAAAACATTTAAATCAGCCCTAGCCTTAACAGGAAGCCAGTGTAGAGAGGCTATCAATGGAGTAATATGATCAAATTTTCTGGTTCTAGTCAAGATTCTAGCAGCCGTGTTTAGCACTAACTGAAGTTTATTTAGTGCTTTATCTGGGTAGCCGGAAAGTAGAGCATTGCCGTAATCTAACCTAGAATAATAATCACAGTGGTTGTAAAGGGTGCGTAAGCATAGATTCATTTTTCTGCATCATTTTTGGACAGAAAGAAAGATTTTTGCGATGTTATGTAGATGGAAAAAAGCTGTCCTTGAAACAGTCTTGATATGTTTGTCAAAAGAGAGATCAGGGTCCAGAGTAACGCCGAGGTCCTTCATAGTTTTATTTGAGACGACTGTACATCAAGATTAATTGTCCGATTCAACAGAATATCTCTTTGTTTCTTGGGACCTAGAACTAGCATCTCTGTTTTGTCCGAGTTTAAAAGTGGAACATTTGCCACCATCCACTTCCTTATGTCTGAAACACAGGCTTCCAGAGAGGACAATTCTGGGGCTTCACCATGTTTCATTGAAATGTACAGCTGTGTGTTGTCCGAGGACAAAACATCTACAGAGATAAACTGACATCTTTCTGACAGATAAGATCTAAACCAGGCCAGAACTTGTCCGTGTAAACCAATTTGGGCTTCCAACCTCTCCAAAAGTATGTGGTGATCCATGGTATCAAAAGCAGCAGTAAATGTCTAGGAGCATGAGGACAGATGCAGAGCCTCAGTCTGACACCATTAAAAGGTAATTTACCACTTTCACAAGTGCAGTCTCAGTGCTATGATGGGGTCTAAAACCAGACTGAAGCATTTTGTATACATTGTTTGTCTTCAGGACGGCAGTGATTTGCCTGCGCAAAAGCTTTTCAATTGTTTTTGAGAGGAATGGGAGATTTGATATAGGCCAATATTTTTTATATTTTCTGAGTCAAGGTTTGGCTTTTTCAAGAGAGGCTTTATTACTGCCACTTTTAGTGAGTTTGGTACACATCCGGTGGCTAGAGAGCCGATTATTATGTTCAACATAAGAGGGCCAAGCACAGTAGTTCAGTTGTTTAGTTGGAATAGGGTTCAGTATGCAGCTTTAACATTTAGAGGCCATGATTATTTTTATCAATGGGCCAAGAGATATAGTATTAAAAAACTTGAGTGTCTCCCTTAATCTTAGGTCCTGGCAGAGATGTGCAGACTCAGGACAACTGAGCTTTGGAATACGCAGATTTAAAGAGGAGTCCGTAATTTCCTTTCTAATGATCGTGATCTTTTCCTCAAAGAAGTTAATGAATTTATCACTGCTGAAGTGAAAGCCATCCCCTCTTGGGGAATGTTGCTTTTTAGTTAGCTTTGTGACAGTATCAAAAATAAATGTTGGATTGTTCTTATTTTCCTCAATTAAGTTGGAAAAATAGGATGATCGAGCATCAATGAGGGCTCTTCAATAGTGCACGGTACTGTCTTTCCAAGCTAGTCGGAAGACTTCCAGTTTGGTGTGGTGCCATTTCCATTCCAATTTTCTGGAAGCTTGCTTCAGAGCCCGGGTATTTTCTATATACCAGAGAGCTAGTTTCTTATGATGTAACGGCGTTCTTCGTTTGTAGAAAGAGAGTCGGACCGAAATGCAGCGTGGTGGTTACTCATGACTTTAATGAAAAAAAGTGACACATGAAACAACTAATAAATACAAAACAACAAACGGAACGTGAAACTTATTACAGCCTATCTGGTGAACACTACACAGAGACAGGAACAATCACCCACGAAATACAAAGCGAAACTCAGGCTACCTAAATACGGTTCCCAATCAGAGACAACAAGAAACACCTGACTCTGATCGAGAACCGCCTCAGGCAGCCCAAACCTAACTAGACACACCCCTAATCATAGCAATCCCAATCCTATAAAACCCCAATGCGAAACACAACACGTAAACCCATGTCACACCCTGGCCTGACCAAAATATATAACGAAAACACAAAACACTAAGACCAAGGCGTGACATATGACAAATATTTTTTGTTTTTAGGGGTGCGACTGCATCTAGGGTATTGCTCAAGGTTAAATTGAGTTCCTCGGTTAGGTGGTTAACTGATTTTTGGATAGGTGGAGGGAGTCTGGAAGGGCATCAAGGAATCTTTGGGTTGTCCGAGAATGTATAGCATGACTTTTGATGATCCTTGGTTGGGGACTGAGCAGATTATTTGTTGTGATTGCAAACGTAATAAAATGGTGGTATGATAAACCAGGATTATGAGGAAAAACATTAAGTTCCACATTTATTCCACAGGACAAAACTAGGTCCAGAGTATGACTGTGGCAGTGAGTAGGTCCGCATACATGTTGGACAAAACCCACTGAGTCGATGATGGTTCCAAAAGTCTTTTTGAGTGGGTCTGTGGACTTTTCCATGTGAATATTAAAATCACCAAAATTAGAACATTATCTGCTATGACTACAAGGTCCGATAGGAATTAAGGGAAATCAGTGAGGAACGCTGTATATGGCCCAGGAGGCCTGTAAACAGTAGCTATAAAAAGTGATTGAGTAGGCTGCATAGATTTCATGACTAGAACATCAAAAGACGAAAAGGCAGGGGATATGGTCACTAGTGTAACCAGGAGGTGAGGCCTAATTTAACACAGTAAATTCATCAGGCTTAAGCCATGTTTCAGTCAGGCCAATCACATCAAGATTATGATCAGTGATTAGTTAATTGACTATAACTGCTTTGGAAGTGAGGGATCTAACATTAAGTAGCCCTATTTTGAGATGTGAGGTATCACAATCTCTTTCAATAATGACAGGAATGGACGAGGTCTTTTTTCCAGTGAGATTGCTAAAGTGAACACTGCCCAACCTAGATCGAGGCACAGACATGGTCTCAATTGGGATAGCTGAGCTGACTACACTGACTGGGCTAGTGGCAGATGTCTTGGAAATATTGAATCAAATATTTCTCAGATACCGGAGCTTGTGAATTCAAATAGACTTTATTACAAAAAGTAACAAAGCCGAGCAATTCCATGGAATAACTGCCTTCTCTTGTTACAGACCTCAGGCGTTTTAGGTTTCCACTTTCAGATAACACACATGGTCATTCCTCTCTATGTAGATGATTGACACCCCTTCACCTCTTGCTACCATCATCTTTCTGTCTCAATTCTTGCTTGTTTACAGATTATATTGGTGGCGTATCCATTGTAATGATACAAAAAAACAAGACACACACATAATGCAGGTGTCTGTCCAATGATACTCATAGGACTACACAATGGCTCTCCCCAAGCCTGTAATGGCACAGACATACATATACAATCACATGCATTAAAGCTAGTCACAGGACCAGGCAATAACTTCCCTCAGGCCTATAACAGCACATTTTCTGCTTACGTTCTGTTTTTACATGTCTAGTGATTAACTCCATGTTGATCCAGCTCTGTTCATTCACCTGGCCTCAGTCTTTATTCTGAATTAACTCTATGTTGATTCTGCTCACAACTTCTGGGAGAACAGTCTAGATACTGGAAAATCACCCATAGTCATGAATTTTCTCCTACATTGACCACTAAGCTGGCAGGCTGGCTAACAGCCTGATCTGCACCCTATCTCATTGTGGAGCTAAGGGAGTTAGAGCTCTGTCTATGTTTGTAGATTAGATGAGCACCCCTCCAGCTAGGATGGAGTCTGTCACTCCTCAGCAGGCCAGGCTTGGTCCTGTTTGTGGGTGAGTCCCAGAAAGAGGGCCAATTATCTACAAATCCTATATTTTGGGAGGGGCAGAAAACAGTTTTCAACCAGTGATTGAGTTGTGAGACTGCTGTAGAGCTCATCCCTCCCGCTAACTGGGAGGGGGCCAGAGACAATTACTCAATGCTTAAAAAAACAAGACACCTGTACCATGTCACATATAGAGTTGAAATGTATAGAATGTTGAGTTAGCATTCCAATATTGCACTTTATATACAGAAGACTGAAATACCTAACAATACCTTGACATAAAAACACCAGATTTTTGTTGTACGTTTTAATCTTTATTAATTATGAAATTATGAAAAATATGAATACCATGCGCCCAAAGAGGGCGCTTTTGGTCATTGACTGCAAACCAAAAAGTAACATTTTTGTGATTGTGTCAGGTTGAATACACCTTTTAAAAATGTCTATACATTAAGAACAGATTGTCCTGTTCTCCTCACATTCTATAACCCACAGGAACAAGATTTATAGAACATAGGAACAACAAAGTATAACATAGAAGAGCAACAATGGTCCACATTAAATGACAGTAGTTCAAATGATCAACGCTTAAAAACGACATTGAAAGGATGGATGAAAGAGCTTCGAGTCCGTGTTTGGCATTGCTTGACATTCCTTGGCCCTGAGCAGTGGTGGAAAAAGTACCCAATTGACATACTTGAGTGAAAGTAAAGATACCTTAACACAAAATGATTCAAGTAAAAGTGAAAGTCCCCCAGTAAAATACTACTTGAGTAAAAGTCTAAAAGTATTTGGTTTGAAATATACTTAAGTATCAAAAGTAAATGTAATTGCTAAAATATACTATACAAGTAAAAGTATAAATAATTTCAAATTCCTTATATTAAGCACCCCAGACGGCATTATTGTCCTGTTTATTTTCCTGTTTATTTTACGCTCCCAGACTCAGACATAATTTACAAACAAAGCATGTGTTTAGTGAGTCCGTCAGAATAGAGGCAGTAGGGATGACAAGGGATGTTCTCTTGATAAGTGTGTGAATTTGAAAATGTTCTTGTCCTGCTAAGCACTCAACATGTAACGAGTACGTTTGGGTGTCAGGGAAATGTATTGAGTAAAAAAAATATCATTTTCTTTAGGAATGCAGTGAAGTAAGAGTAAAAGTTGCCAAAAATATAAATAGTAAAGTAAAGTACAGATACCCCAAAAAACCACTAAGTAGTACTTTCAAGAATTTTTACTTAAGTACTTCACACCACTGGCCCTGAGTGACAGTGATTCTAGGTGTGTGTGTGTTTAAAGCGATATCCCCAATCCAAAAGAGGAACATTTGTCATCATCGACTTCGAGGGACAGCTAAGAGGTTGTGTGTGCGCGTCCAGATTTCACTATTCTCCATCAGACATTTGTCAGCTAGTTGGAGAGAGAGAGGTCAGATCTGAAAGTAAAAACGTAACAGAAACTGCAATTATTACATACAGTTGAAGTCAGAGTTTACATAGACTTAGGTAGGAGTCAATAACACTAGCTTTTCAACCACTCTACAAATTTCTTGTTAACAAACTATAGTTTTGACAAGTCGGTTAGGACATCTACTTAGGACATCTATGTAATTTTTCCAACAATTGTTTACAACAGATTATTTCACTTATAATTCACTGTATCACAATTCCAGTGGGTCAGATGTTTACATACACTAAGTTGACTGTGCCTTTAAACAACTTGGAAAATTCCAGAGAATAATGTCATGGCTTTAGAAGCTTCTGATAAGCCAATTGACATCATTTGAGTCAATTGGAGGTGTACCTGTGGATGTTTTTCAAGGACGACCTTCAAACTCAATGCCTCTTTGCTCGACATCATTGGAAAATCAAAAGAAATCAGCCAAGACCTCAGAAAAAAATTGTAGACCTCCACAAGTCTGGTTCATCCTTGGGAGCAATTTCCAAACACCTGAAGGTACCACGTTCATCTGTACAAACAATAGTACGCAAGTATAAACACCATGGAACCACGCAGCCGCCATACCGCTCAGGAAGGAGACACATTCTATCTCCTAGAGAAGAAAGTACTTTGGTGCGAAAAGTGCAAATCAATCCCAGAAGAACAGCAAAGGACCTTGTGAAGATGCTGGAGGAAACGGGTACAAAAGTATCTATATCCACAGTTAAACGAGTCCTATATCGACATAACCTGAAAGGATCGCTCACCAAGGAAGAAGCCACTGCTCCACAACCGCCATAAAAAAGCCAGACTACGGTTTGCAACTGCACAAAGATCGCCCTTTTTGGAGAAATATCCTCTGTCTGATGAAACAAAAATAGAACTGTTTGGCCATAATGACCATCGTTATGTTTGGAGGAAAAAGGGGGAGGTTTGCAAGCCGAAGAACACCATCCTAACTGTGAAGCACGGGGGTGGCAGCATCATGTTGTGGGGGTGCTTTGCTGCAGGAGGGTCTGGTGCACTTCACAAAATAGATGTGGATATATTGAAGCAAAATCTCAAGACATCAGTCAGGAAGTTAAAGCTTGGTCGCAAATGGGTCTTCCAAATAGACAATGACCCCAAGCATACTTCCAAAGTTGTGGCAAAATGGCCTAAAGACAACAACGTCAAGGTATTGGAGTGGCCATCACAAAGCCCTGACCTCAATCCCATAGAGAATTTGTGGACAGAACTGAAAAAGCGTGTGCAAGCAAGGCCTACAAACCTGACTCAGTTACACCAGCTCTGTCACGAGGAATGGGCAAAAATTCACCCAACTTATTGTGGGAAGCTTGTGGAAGGCTACCCGAAACGTTTGACCCAAGTTAAACAATTTAAAGGCAATGCGACCAAATACTAATTGAGTGTATGTAAACTTCTGACACACTGGGAATGTGATGATTGAAATAAAACATTCTCTCTACTATTATTCTGACATTTCACATTCTTAAAATAAAGTGGTGATCCTAACTGGCCTAAGACAGGGAATTTTTACTAGGATTAAATGTCAGGAATTGTGAAAAACTGAGTTTAAATGTGTTTGGCTAAGGTGTATGTAAACTTCTGACTTCAACTGTAAGTCCAAGTTATAAAATGTACTGGGGATCAATACATTCTAATAATTTACATGTTATATTCCGTGACTGGAGAGGTAGGAGGCAACCTTCCATAGAAATAGATCATACATGTAACCTGTATCATAAGGTAAACTGTATGCAACCTTACCTCTGAGAGCGGGCGGAGGACGTGTGGTCTTTACCAAGTTACTCTGAGAGAGAGCCTCCGTCATCCAGGAGAGGGCACTAGAACAGTACTCCAACTGGGAATGTGAGAGGGACGGAGAGAGAAAGAGAGAGAGAGAACCATGACGGATGTGGTCTGTTTAGTGCTGAGCAGGCAGATGTAACAGCTGCAGTCCAAATGCAGACACACACATACTTACGATTACACACTAACGAACACACGTGCGTGCACAGACACACACACACCCACTAAACCATCCCGCCCATTAAGGAGCACTGAAACTTCTGCCACGTGTGTCTGGTTGCCACTGGGCAGATAAAGCAGGGTGACACTAACCTCGGTCTCCAACATTCTCAGCCTGCGGTCGTGGTCCCGAATCTCTGCCATCTGCTTTAATACATTGTCCACCCTTCAAACATGACCACAACACAGGACCACAACAAAGGTTAGGGGTCAATTCACTTCTCAGTCCATTCAGGAAGTGAATTGAAATTCCGATTCATGAATTTAAAATGTTATTGACCCGATTCCTAACACAGGAGGATCCATCAGCTACAGCATCTCAAAACCATTCTATTCATGGGCCAGAAAGAAGCCGAGCTGTTAACTGAAGCTGTTAAATGAATGTGGCATTTAGTCTAGGTCTCACTTGACGGAGGTGCGTTTGAGTCTCTCTGAGTCTTTCTCTCTCTCTCGTTTGTTCTGGGCAAAGAGTATATTCTCCTTCTGGATGGCCTCCCACGTGTTCAGTCTACTGGCCTCCCTACCATGGATCTCCAGAACTGAATGAGGGATAGAGGAGGAGGGGAAGAACAAAGAAATTGGGAAGAAGAGAAAATTAGAAAAAAATACTCTTGAAGGAAAATGGAAGTGGACTTCTAAAATACTTGAAGTTCAATACTTGAAGTGAATTATCTGATCACTGGTCTTCCTACAGGGCCGGAGTTATGATCATTTATTTGACCGAGATGGGCGAGACAGCATCAGATGTATGAGCTGTATATAGTAAGACTGAGGGGCGCTCACTCTGATGCATTCTCCGGGGAGATAGTTCCAGCCAGTTGCGAATTGAAGGAAAGTTGGTGGGTGCACAGTGTACTGTTAAGATGCTGGAATAATTTTGGGACTAATGTGCGAAGATATCCTACTTTTTGAAGTGATTTGTTTGACAACCAAATTAAAACATAACTGGTTGTGTTGATGGCACATTAAAAGGTAATACCTTTTTACAGTTAAATGACATGCCTTTTTTTTATACCTACATAGGAGGTCCCATGAAAAAATGTGCCACATTATAGAAATCAAATGCCTTTCCAACTGATTTGTTCTGTCGCCGGCACTGTTTTCCTCCCTCTCCCCCCCCCCCCTCCCCTCCTCACGCTCTCCCTCCCATTCCCTCCCTCTCCCTCTATCTCCCTCCCTCTCTCACCAAAGTGTTTGATCTTCGTGGAGGGGATCTTGCGGATGTGTCTCTTGATGATGAGGTGGAGGTGGGAGATGAGGATGAAGGGTGGTGCCAGGCAGGGTCTGGAGTGATACTCCACGATCAGATTGTAGCGCTGGAACTTCCAGTAGTTGTCGCTGTGCTCCTGCACTTTGGAGAACGTGTGACTGGAGGAAAGGCAGAGAGAGGGAGACAGTGAAAAGGCTGAATATCAGGAAATAGGTGACTCTCGCTCATATAAAAAAAGTTTGGTTTTATTATATTTTTTAGTTCATGACATTTTGAGCCCCAATGACACACAGATAAAGCAGAGCCAGAAAAACATGCCATTAGGAAAACACTCAAATACAAAAACACTATTCCAAGACACCCTGAGGAACTAGATGAAATAAGAGAAATTCAACCCACGGATTAGAGGGGCCTATTGAATGAGTGACGATCTGTCGAGGGGAACACAAGGAGAGTGAAACAGGGATATGGAAGGGGCGCTAGATGGGAAAGAAGGACAGAGAGCTTATTCTCATTGAAGAGAGTTGCAGTAGAGGTATTGGGACGAAATGTCGCTGGGCCAATTGTACAATGCCCTATGGGACTCCCAATCATGGCTGGTTGTGATACAGCCTGGATTCAAACCAGGGTGTCTGTAGTGATGCCTCTAGCACTGAGATGCAGTGCCTTAGACCAATGCGCCACTCGGGAGCCCTCTAATAAAAATCAGAAGACGATTCAAACTGTTTTGGCTATACAACATTCTGCAGATCTCCAAAGTAAGCATGGCAACAAACATGATTTGGAGGTAGGGCTACGTTTGATTAATATTACAGTAATGTCTCGAGAATGAATACATCTCTAATCTCTTGATAACTTCCTCAACACTCGTCAATGTGAAGAGCTAGAGAGAGGGAAAGGTAGACAGAGAGTGGAAGAGGGAGAGAAAGTAAAAGAGGGACAGACAGAGGGTCCATTACCTGAACATGGCGATGAGCAGGTTGACCAGGAGGATGTTGGTGACCAGCAGGAAGATGACCAATAAGATGACCACCAGCCAATTGTGGTCGGTACTCATGCAGGGCTCTGCCCCCGCCTCGACCAGAGTGGCGTTATTGGTGCACTCTATCCCCTCATCCAGTTTATCAGCTACCGACATAGAGACAGGGAGACGAGGGCAGGAGGCAGTGAGAGGGGGAGAGTTTGAAAGGATGGGAAGAAGCAGAAGGAGGGGTGTGAAAATAAATATTTAAAATGGTAGGGCAAAGAGGGTAGATTGGGTAGGGGTTGATGTAAGGGGGGATGCAGAAAGAGAGGAGTGAAAGAATAGAGAAAGAGAGAGAGAAAGAGAGAGAGAAACCAGTAATATATATATATTTGTTTTTATTTAGCAGACTCTCTATTCCAGAGCGATTAAAAGTTAGTGGATTCATTTTAAAATATCTAGGTGAGATTATACTATGTTACATACACATGTAAACCACATTCATACACAAACATCAACGCACCATCCATTTCGTGTATGGGGATCTGTCCAAATATGTGTAGGTATGGCCTGTAGAACACTCTGCGAAATATCCAACCGGGACGGGGGTCGTAGGAGTAGAGCAGCGCCTGATTGGCTACGCCGTAGGCCAGGAGCCACACCGCCAGGAAGAACAGGAAGAAGAATATGTCTTTCATCTGCCAATCAGGAGGGGAACAGATATTCATTGGGAAAAATGGCATCACCATCTAGTGTTCAGTTTTGATACTAGTCGTTACTGCCAAAACCAGCACCTGGAGCTAGACCATAGAGACAGATAGAGGACTCTAGTGCCCAAAAGCCCATGTTAGCATGGCCAGCGCCATTATGAACTTCCACAATCTTTAAGTAGTCAACTGGGTGGGACTTCCTATGGGCTAAGGAAGGATCACAATGCGGGTCATCAGGAGGGATCAGCCAATTACAATTGTAAGCAAACATTCCATAACTGCAGGTGGCAATACATCACAAACATTGGCTTCATACCTGTTATAACAATACACTCTAGGTGGCATTATGCACCTTCAGAGACAGTAGATGAAGCGAGGCATCCCACTCCCTTATTTTTTCTGATTGAGGCGGGGCTGCTTTGGTCTACTTACTGCCCACACCCGCGGAGGGTGTGCCCCAGAGACAGTAGAGAAAGGAGACATCTCGCTGCCAAAAAAATGTGCCAGTGATATGTTGGAGCAGGGCGGGTGGGGCGACCCGAGCGGGGAGGGGACAATATGTAGACCAAATCCAGCTGTTTCCTCTCTTATGTGAGCATCCCAGCGATTAGAGAGGAAACGTGCGCTCATGTAGGAAAGCATTCTCACACGAGAGAGGGAACGCCCACTTACATAGACAGGAACCTTGAAAAAAAAATGAAATGGTGAAGTCGTGGAGTCATTCATCTTAATTTATCCACCATCTTTGGCAACCTTTCAGTTTGTCTGCCAACTCATGGAAGTAGTAGAATACAACGACGCAATGTCTAAGTCTACTATTTAGACACTGCAGTGCACAGGGTTTTCTCTTTCTTTTTAGAAAGCACTCACCATTTTCTCAACAATGATTATCTTGGGTCCCAGCTGTTTGTGGATGGCGAAGATGTGGATGAGACGGAGGGTAAACACCATGTAGTCCACAGCCAACACAGCACGGCCAAACTCATAGGACCACGGGAACATTCTAGAACACACAACTAACTTCTTGGTTACAGTCCCAGACACACACACACACACACACACACACACACACACACACACACACACACACACACACACACACACACACACACACACACACACACACACACACACACACACACACACACACACACACACACACACACACACAATCCATATATTTATCCATTTATTTATTAGGATACACATTAGCTGTTGCTGATGCAGCTGCTACTCTTCCTGTGGTCCATATACAAAACATAAAATATGACAAATTACATTACATTAATAGATAAGAACAGCTCAAGGACAGAACTACATACATTTAAAATAATCATGTAAATAAAAAGCCTTGTTAACATCGAAACACAGAAACATAAACACATTACACCTTCCTAATATTGAGTTGCACCTCTCCCCCCTTTGCTCCCTGAACAGCCTCAATTCTTAGGGGCATGGACTCTACAACGCGTCGAAAGCATACCACAGGGTTGCTGTCCCATATTGACTCCAATGCTTCCCACAGTTGTGTCAAGTTGGCTGGATTGTCCTTTGGGTGGTGAATCATTCTTGATACACAACCCAGTAGCGTTGCAGTTCTTGACACAAACAAGTGCGCCTGGCTCCTAACACCATACCCCGTTCAAAGGCACTTACATTTTGTGCCTTGCCCATTCACCACCTGAATGATACACAATCCATGTCTCAATTGTTTCAAGACTTAAAAATACTTCTTTAACCTGTCCTCTTCTGCTTCATCTATACTGATTGAAGTGGATTTAACAAGTGACATCAATAAGGGATCATAGCATTCACCTGGATTCATTCACCTGATCAGTCTGTCATGGAAAGAGCTTCATGTTCTTAATGTTTCGTATACTCAGTATCTTCTTGTAGCTACTGTAAATGCACACACCTGCAGCACATTCCCAGTGCAAAGAGTGAGATGGCTGTGATGTCACACTTATTCCACATGTCCTCAATGTAGAGCTTCATTCTCTGATATAAAGTGGTGTTGCCCCTGAAGAATGTCTGGTGAAGAGAGAGAGAGGGGGAAAGTGTGTGTGTGAGAGAGAGTAGATGGTCATTAATATATATCTACAGTCACCTACAAAATTATTGGTTCCCTTGATAATGATGAGCAAAAAAGACTGTATAAAACAAATAATACAAATACTGAGCTATATTGTATGCAAAAAATATAATAATAATGTTATTGTATTATAGTAATCCCTAATCAAAAGGCATTATATAATATAATAGTATAATAGGATTCTGATTTGGGTGACAAAATCCTAAAGGATCCAATCGGATTACTTTTCTAGTCCAATAGAATCGTACAGGATTCTCACAATCCTATAGGATTTTGTGTCACCTCTATCAGAATCCTATTGGAATCCTACTGGACACTCTTTAGAGGACAACCTGCTGAAGACAACCAGCTTCATGTCGGAGTGATACAAACGTGTGGGATGTATGCACTGTTTAAAACAAACACTGTCCAAAGGCCACACTGAATTTGAGAATAATTTTAATATCGCTGGTTAGAAGAGAATTTGCTGAAGACATACGATCTAAATTCTAGAACATCGCATGGAAGTTTTGGGAGGCTGCCGAAACAGGGAAGGAAACAAATCAGTTGCTTTGTTATTTATTTTCAACAACTCACAACCAGGCACAGGATATCAACAGTGACAACGGTTGGCTGTTATTTGAGCGATAGTTTGTCTCTCAAATCCATGTATACAGTAGGTGTAAGGACAGCAATATTTCCCTGCCATTTCAGTTTGAAAATTATAGTAGAATTCTAAGTCCTAAGACCTGCCAGCACATTTGACAAAAACAGTACAAAACCAATGATATTGATCTGTTTTCAAGCCATCGATATTGTCATTGTCATTAGTATAAACATTTATAATAACATCACTAATCTGAGGTAAAAAAGGATGTGCAAGTACCCTCAATTCAATGTGGTCAAAACGTGAGGTTGTGTAATATACTGTATTAACACATACTTTCCACGTACAGGAATTTAGCGCAATTTAAAATAATAGAATATGTAAAAAAATAAATCAATATTTTAATTTAGGCTGATAGCATTACACATATCACTAGTTTAACCATTTACAGAGTAAAACAATTATCTTTTGCACAATTTAACCGGGCACTCTAGAAAGACCTTCCATAGCAACTGTGCAGCAGCCCGTTTGTTTGATCTGCATACTTATAACCGGTCAAGCCATAGTATGGATATAATTCTATTAATTGTTATTTCAGACCACATTGTATGGACAACACAACTGGATAAACACAGCTTAATTGGACATCTCAGCGCTAAATATGGGACAGAAACCTGAACACATACATTAAACTGCAATCAAGATTAAACTGAGAAACAGCCTCCCTCCGATGTCTCCAGAGCACAATCTTCAACTACACCAGTGATAATTCCCTGAGGTTCTCAACCTCTTCAACACACGATCACAATACGAGAGTGATTCAAGGCTGCATGTTCATTTAGAGTATGACCAATACAAAGTTTCAAAATCTGATAGGATTTTCTATAGAATGTTTGGGGGGAATCCTACAGGATTTTTTGACTAGGGATACAATTGCTCTGAGGCCAGAGATTTTGTTTAACAAGTAATACAACAAAACGATAGGCGTGAAATGATTGGCACGGGTCCCTGTTTTCAATACGTTGTGAACCCTACCCTAGCGAGGATAACGGCTGTAGTGACTAAATTGTCAAATAGAACAGTACCAATACAATTTTCATCCTAATCCTTCAGCCACAATGGAGAGTGGTAAATGATTAGTCGTGACACATACAAATCCAATGTCCAGAGTTCGATTTAAGTAGAAAAATAATATCTATATATTTGTTATTACTTTGTGGGAATACTTCAACAAATTTTGGGGTGACTTTCTGGTGATTTTACAGTCTTTTTGGACCCTGTCCTGTTGCCAACACCTGCTGTAGGCCTTTGAACTGTATTCCCCTTCAGCCAGTAGGGGGGGTACACACACTTCACAGAAGATTAGTGGCAATCGCACACATACAGTGCCTTCTGAACAAATTCATACCCCTTGACCCACATTTTGTTGTTACAGCCTGAATTCAAAATTGATTAAACATATTTCTTTCCCTCACCCATCTGCACACAATACCCCAGAATGACAAAGTCAAAAACATGTTTTTAGAATTGTTTGCAAATTTATTGAAAATAAAATACAGAAATATAATAAAAATTCCCTGTCTTAGGTCAGTTAGGATCACCACTTTACTTTAAGAATGCGAAATTTCAGAATAATAGAGAGACTGATTTATTTCAGCTTTTATTTCATTCATCACATTCCCAGTGGGTTAGAAGTTTACATACACTCAATTGCTTCAATATATCCACATTTTCCTACCCCATGACGCCATCTATTTTGTGAAGTGCGCCAGTCCCTCCTGCAGCAAAGCACCCACACAACATGATGCTGCCACCCCCGTGCTTCACGGTTGGGATGGTGTTCTTCGGCTTGCAAGCCTCCCCCTTTTTCCTCCAAACATAACAATGGTTATCATGGCCAAACAGTTCTATTTTTGTTTCATCAGGCCAGAGGACATTTCTCCAAAAAGTATGATCTTTGTTGATATAGGTTAAGTCGATATAGGACTCGTTTACTGTGGATATAGATCCTTTTGTACCTGTTTCCTCCAGCATCTTCACAAGGTCCTTTGCTGTTGTTCTGAGACTGATTTGCACTTTTCGCAACAAAGTTCGTTCATCTCTAGGAGACCGAATGCGTCTCCTTCCTGAGCGGTATGACGGCTGCGTGGTCCCATGGTGTTTATACACCTATTGATTGTACAGATGAATGTGGTACCTTCAGGCATTTGGAAATTGCTCCCAAGTATGAACCAGACTTGTGGAGGTCTACAATTTCTTTCTGAGGTCTTGGCTGATTTTTTAAAATTTACCCATGATGTCAAGCAAAGAGGCACTGAGTTTGAAGGTAGGCCTTGAAATACATCCACAGGTACAATTGACTCAAATCCAATTGACTCAAATGAGGTCAATTAGCCTATCAGAAGCTTCTAAAGCCATGACATAATTTTCTGGAATTTTCCAAGCTGTTTAAAGGCACATTCAACTTAGTGTATGTAAACTTCTGACCCACTGGAATTGTGATACAGTGAATTATTAGTGAAATAATCTGTCTGTAAACAATTGTTGGAAAAATTACTTGTGTCATGCACAAAGTAGACGTCCTAACCGGCTTGCCAAAAAATATAGTTTGTTAACAAGACATTTGTGGAGTGGTTGAAAAACGAGTTTTAATGACTCCAACCTAAGTGTATGTAAACCTCCGACTTCAACTGTAAGTATTTACACCCAGGTCAATACTTTGTAGAAGCTCCTTTGGCGGTGGATTCAAGTCTGGGCTCCAGCTGGGCCACTCACGGACTTTCACATTCTTCTTCTGAAGTCCTCCCAGCGTTGCTTTGGCTGTGTGCTTGGGGTCATTGTCCTGTTGGAACGTAAATCTTCGCCCCCTAGTCTAAGTTTGTTTGCCCTCTGAAGCAGGTTATCATCAAGGATTTGCCTGTATTTGGCTCGAGCCTTAGAAGTCTCCCTACCGCTGAAAAGCATCCCATTGCATTATGTTGCCACCACGGTAGGGATGGTGTTAGACGGGTGATAAGCAGTGCGTGGTTTTCTCCAGACTTTGCATTCAGGCCAAAGAGTGTTTCTTGGTCACCTCCCTGACCAAGGTACTTCTTGTCCGGTGGCTCAGTTTGGTCGAACGGCCAGCTCTAGGCAGGGTAGTTCCATATTTTTTCTCTCCATTTCCAAATTATGAAAGTTTCAACACTTTAGAAATTGTTTTATACCCTTCCCCAGAAATATGCCTCATCACAATTATATCTCAGATATCTATTGACAGTTCCTTAGACTTCAAGGTATAGTTTCTGCTCTGACATTCACAGTCAGCTGTTGGACCCTATACAGTGCATTCAGAAAGTATTCAGACCCCTTGACATTTTCCACATTTTGTTAAGTTACAGCATTATTCTAAAATGGATTAAATCATTTTCATTTTTCACCCTCATCAATCTACACACAATACTCCACAATGACAAAGCAAAAACAGGTTTTCAGAAATGTTTGCAAAAATAAATAAATAAAATGGAAATACCACATTTACATAAGTATTCAGACCCTTACTCAGTACTTTGTTGAAGCACCATTGGCAGCGATGTACAGCCTTGAGTCTACTTGGGTATGACGCTACAAGCTTGGCACATCTGTATTTGTGGAGTTTCTCCTCTCAAGTTCTGTCAGGTTGGATGGGTGTTGCTGCACAGCTATTTTCAGGTCTCTCCAGAGATGTTGGGATGGGTTAAAGTCCAAGCTCTGGCTGGACCACTTAGAGGACATTCAGAGTCCCGAAACCACTCCTGCGTTGTCTTGGCTGTGTGGTTAGGGTCGCTGTCCTGTTGAAAAGTTGAACCTTTGCCCCAGTCTGAGGTCCTGAGCACTCTGGAGCAGGTTTTCATCAAGGATCTCTCTGTACTTTGCTCCGTTCATTTTTATATCGATCCTGACTAGTCTCCCAGTCCCTGCCACTGAAAAACATCCCCACAGCATGCTGCCACCACCATCCTTCACCGTAGGTAAGGTGCCAGGTTTCCTCCAGACATGACGCTTGGAATTCAGGCCAAAAAGTTTAATCTTGTTTCTCATGGTCTGAAAGTTCTCTAGGTGCCTGTTGGCAAACTCCAAGTGGGCTGTCATGTGCCATTTACTGAGGAGTGGCTTCTGTCTGGCCACTCTACCATAAAGGCCTGATTGGTGAAGTGATGCAGAGATGGTTGTCCTTCTGGAAGGTTCGCCCATCTCCACAGAGGAACTCTGGAGCTCTGTCGGAGTGACGATCAGGTTCTTGGTCACCTCTCTGGCCAAGGCCCTTCTTCTCTGATTGCTCAGTTCGGCTCGGCGGCCAGCTCTAGGAAGAGTTTTTGTGGTTTCAAATGTATTCAATTTAAGAATGATAGAGGCCACTGTGTTCTTGGGGACATTCAATACTGCAGACATTTTTTGTTACCCTTCCCCAGATCTGTGCCTCGACACAATCCTGTCTCGGACCTCTACGCACGATTCCTTCAAACTCATGGCTTTGTTTTTTGCTCTGACATGCGCTGTCAACTGTGGAACCTTATATAGACAGGTGTGTGCCTTCACAAATAATTTCCAATCAATTGAATTTACCACAGGTAGAGACTCCAATCAAGTTGTAGAAACATGTCAAAGATGATCAATGGAAACAGGATGAACCTGAGCTCAATTTCGAGTCTCATAGCAAAGGGTCTGCCAAGAGTGTTCAAAGCTGTCATCAAGGCAAAGGGTGGCTACTTTGAAGAATCTAAAAGATTAAATATAATTGGTTTCACACTTTTTTGGTTACTACATGATTCCATATGTGTTATTTCATAGTTTTGATGTCTACAGTATTATTCTACAATGTAGAAAATAGTTTAAAAAAAAAGAAAAACCCTTGAATGAGTAGGTGTGTCCAAAAGTTTCACTGGTGCTGTATGTAAATGAGATATTTTCTGTATTTAATTTTCAAACAATTAGCAAAAATTTCTAAATACATGTTTTCACTTTGTCATTATGGAGTTATGTGTAGATTAATGTAAGCCATTTTGAATTCAGGCTGTAACACAACAAAATGTGGAATAAGTCAACGTGTATGAATACTTTCTTAAGGCACTGCAATTAATGTTTTATTTTTCCAAAACCATACCACAAGTGATTTGTCACGTGTGACTCAGTTAAGATGGTGTTGAGATGGTACCGACAGTTAGGGCAGCCATGCTTCTAGCTCCTAAGCCACTGAAGTATTTAAAAAAAAATTATTTCTTACATTACTAGTCCAGAAATGTTTTGGTGTTATTACATCACAACTTGCAGGCTTGTTTTCGAGTTGCTGTGCGTTTTGTTGCCAACCTGTTTTGCTACCTGACAACTTTACGGTTTTCACTTCTTAATTACCGTTCATATATTTATTTATTTTTTCCTCAACTTTTTCAATCCGGACGCTTTATCTGGACACGATTCGTCAGGACCTCCAACAGCCGAAGCTAAGTAGTAACATTAACATGATGCCTTCTAATTGCAGCCGCTGTACTCGCCTTACGGCGAGGATAGCTGTGCTGCAAGCCCAGCTTCAGACGCAATCGTTAGGCAAGGGTAATTTCAGTGTAGGAAAGGATGAAACAGCGTCTGTGCCACCAGTAAGTACAGATAGTAGTGTAAATCCCCTGGCACAGTCCCCGCAGCCGGACAACTTTCTCACGGTTTCTGGAAGGAAATGCTATAGGAACGCTCAACCGGTGTCGCTCATTCAGCCGACAGAAACTTTCAACCGGTTTTCCCCATTAAGCAGCGGGTCGGAGTCAGAGGCCGATTCTTCTCTGGTCTCTACTCCTCCTGTTACGGGGTCTGAGATGCCGAAGCTTCCCACCATTAGCTCTGACAAATTGAAAACTCTAGTCATTGGCGACTCCATTACCCGCAGTATTAGACTTAAAGCGAATCATCCAGCGATCATACACTGTTTACCCGGGGGCAGGGCTACCGACGTTAAGGCTAATCTGAAGATGGTGCTGGCTAAAGCTAAAACTGGCGAGTGTAGAGAGTATAGAGATATTGTTATCCACGTCGGCACCAACGATGTTAGGATGAAACAGTCAGAGATCACCAAGCGCAACATAGCTTCTGCGTGCATATCAGCTAGAAAGATGTGTCGGCATCGAGTAATTGTCTCTGGCCCCCTCCCAGTTAGGGGGAGTGATGAGCTCTACAGCAGAGTCTCACAACTCAATCGCTGGTTGAAAACTGTTTTCTGCCCCTCCCAAAAGTTAGAATTTGTAGATAATTGGCCCTCTTTCTGGGACTCACCCACAAACAGGACCAAGCCTGACCTGCTGAGGAGTGACGGACTCCATCCTAGCTGGAGGGGTGCTCTCATCTTATCTACCAACATAGACAGGGCTCTAACTCCTCTAGCTCCACAATGAAATAGGGTGCAGGCCAGGCAGCAGGCTGTTAGCCAGCCTGCCAGCATAGTGGAGTCTGCCACTAGCACAGTCAGTGTAGTCAGCTCAGCTATCACCATTGAGACCGTGTCTGTGCCTCGACCTAGGTTGGGCAAAACTAAACATGGCGGTGTTCGCCTTAGCAATCTCACTAGGATAAAGACCACCTCCATTCCTGTCATTACTGAAAGAGATCATGATACCTCACATCTCAAAATAGGGCTACTTAATGTTAGATCCCTTACTTCAAAGGCAATTATAGTCAATGAACTAATCACTGATCATAATCTTGATGTGATTGGCCTGACTGAAACATGGCTTAAGCCTGATGAATTTACTGTTTTAAATGAGGCCTCACCTCCTGGCTACACTAGTGACCATATCCCCCGTGCATCCCGCAAAGGCGGAGGTGTTGCTAATATTTACGATAACAAATTTCAATTTACAAAAAAAAAATGACATTTTCGTCTTTTGAGCTTCTAGTCATGAAATCTATGCAGCCTGCTCAATCACTTTTTATAGCTACTGTTTACAGGCCTCCTGGGCCATATACAGCGTTTCTCACTGAGTTCCCTGAATTCCTATCGGACCTTGTAGTCATAGCAGATAATATTCTAATCTTTGGTGACTTTAATATTCACATGGAAAAGTCCACAGACCCACTCCAAAAGGCTTTCGGAGCCATCATCGACTCAGTGGGTTTTGTCCAACATGTCTCTGGACCCACTCACTGTCACAGTCATACGCTGGACCTAGTTTTGTCCCATGGAATAAATGTGGTGGATCTTAATGTTTTTCCTCATAATCCTGGACTATCGGACCACCATTTTATTACGTTTGCAATTGCAACAAATAATCTGCCAAGGAACATCAAAAGTCGTGCTATAAATTCACAGACAACACAAAGATTCCTTGATGCCCTTCCAGACTCCCTCTGGAAGGGCATCAAGGACAAAAGGACGCCAGAGGACAAAAATCAGTTAACCACCTAACTGAGGATCTCAATTTAACCTTGCGCAATACCCTAGATGCAGTTGCACCCCTAAAAACTAAAAGAAATTCTCATAAGAAACTAGCTCCCTGGTACACAGAAAATACCCGAGCTCTGAAGCAAGCTTCCAGAAAATTGGAACGGAAATGACGCCACACCAAACTGGAAGTCTTCCGACTAGCTTGGAAGGACGGTACCGTGCAGTACCGTAGAGCCCTTACTGCTGCTCGATCATCCTATTTTTCTAACTTAATTGAGGAAAATAAGAACAATCCGAAATTCCTTTTTGATACTGTCGCAAAGCTAACTAAAAAGCAGCATTCCCCAAGAGAGGATGACTTTCACTTTAGCAGTGATAAATTCATGAACTTCTTTGAGGAAAAGATTATGATTATTAGAAAGCAAATTACGGACTCTTTAAACCTGCGTATTCCTCCAAACCTCAGTTGTCCTGAGTCTGCACAACTCTGCCAGGACCTAGGATCAAGAGAGACGCTCAAGTGTTTTAGTACTATATCTCTTGACACAATGATGAAAATAATCATGGCCTTTAAACCTTCAAGCTGCATACTGGACCCTATTCCAACTAAACTACTGAAAGAGCTGGTTCCTGTGCTTGGCCCTCCTATGTTGAACATAATAAACGGCTCTCTATCCACTGGATGTGTACCAAACTCACTAAAAGTGGCAGTAATAAAGCCTCTCTTGAAAAAGCCAAACCTTGACCCAGAAAATATAAAAAACTATCGGCCTATATCGAATCTTCCATTCCTCTCAAAAATTTTAGAGAAGGCTGTTGCGCAGCAACTCACTGCCTTCCTGAAGACAAACAATGTATACGAAATGCTTCAGTCTGGTTTTAGACCCCATCATAGCACTGAGACGGCACTTGTGAAGGTGGTAAATGACATTTTAATGGCATCGGACCGAGGCTCTGCATCTGTCCTCGTGCTCCTAGACCTTAGTGCTGCTTTTGATACCATCGATCACCACATTCTTTTGGAGAGATTGGAAACCCAAATTGGTCTACACGGACATGTTCTGGCCTGGTTTAGATCTTATCTGTCGGAAAGATATCAGTTTGTCTCTGTGAATGGTTTGTCCTCTGACAAATCAACTGTAAATTTCGGTGTTCCTCAAGGTTCCGTTTTAGGACCACTATTGTTTTCACTATATATTTTACCTCTTGGGGATGTTATTCGAAAACATAATGTAAACTTTCACTGCTATGCGGATGACACACAGCTGTACATTTCAATGAAACATGGTGAAGCCCCAAAATTGCCCTCGCTAGAAGCATGTGTTTCAGACATAAGGAAGTGGATGGCTGCAAACTTTCTACTATTAAACTCTGACAAAACAGAGATGCTTGTTCTAGGTCCCAAGAAACAAAGAGATCTTCTGTTGAATCTGACAATTAATCTTAATGGTTGTACAGTCGTCTCAAATAAAACTGTGAAGGACCTCGGCGTTACTCTGGACCCTGATCTCTCTTTTGAAGAACATATCAAGACCATTTCGAGGACAGCTTTTTTCCATCTACGTAACATTGCAAAAATCAGAAACTTTCTGTCCAAAAATTATGCAGAAAAATTAATCCATGCTTTTGTCACTTCTAGGTTAGACTACTGCAATGCTCTATTTTCCGGCTACCCGGATAAAGCACTAAATAAACTTCAGTTAGTGCTAAATACGGCTGCTAGAATCCTGACTAGAACCAAAGAATTTGATCATATTACTCCAGTGCTAGCCTCTCTACACTGGCTTCCTGTCAAAGCAAGGGCTGATTTCAAGGTTTTACTGCTAACCTACAAAGCATTACATGGGCTTGCTCCTACCTATCTCTCTGATTTGGTCCTGCCGTACATACCTACACGTACGCTACGGTCACAAGACGCAGGCCTCCTAATTGTCCCTAGAATTTCTAAGCAAACAGCTGGAGGCAGGGCTTTCTCCTATAGAGCTCCATTTTTATGGAACGGTCTGCCTACCCATGTCAGAGACGCAAACTCGGTCTCAACCTTTAAGTCTTTACTGAAGACTCATCTCTTCAGTGGGTCATATGATTGAGTGTAGTCTGGCCCAGGAGTGGGAAGGTGAACGGAAAGGCTCTGGAGCAACGAACCGCCCTTGCTGTCTCTGCCTGGCCGGTTCCCCTCTTTCCACTGGGATTCTCTGCCTCGAACCCTATTACAGGGGCTGAGTCACTGGCTTGCTGGGGCTCTCTCATGCCGTCCCTGGAGGGGGTGCGTCACCTGAGTGGGTTGATTCACTGTTGTGGTCATCCTGTCTGGGTTGGCGCCCCCCCCCCCCTTGGGTTGTGCCGTGGCGGAGATCTTTGTGGGCTATACTCAGCCTTGTCTCAGGATGGTAAGTTGGTGGTTGAAGATATCCCTCTAGTGGTGTGGGGGCTGTGCTTTGGCAAAGTGGGTGGGGTTATATCCTACCTGTTTGGCCCTGTCCGGGGGTGTCCTCGGATGGGGCCACAGTGTCTCCTGACCCTTCCTGTCTCAGCCTCCAGTATTTATGCTGCAGTAGTTTATGTGTCGGGGGGCTGGGGTCAGTTTGTTATATCTGGAGTACTTCTCCTGTCCTATTCGGTGTCCTGTGTGAATCTAAGTGTGCGTTCTCTAATTCTCTCCTTCTCTCTTTCTTTCTCTCTCTCGGAGGACCTGAGCCCTAGGACCATGCCCCAGGACTACCTGACATGATGACTCCTTGCTGTCCCCAGTCCACCTGGCCATGCTGCTGTTCCAGTTTCAACTGACCTGAGCCCTAGGACCATGCCCCAGGACTACCTGACATGATGACTCCTTGCTGTCCCCAGTCCACCTGGCCATGCTGCTGTTCCAGTTTCAACTTCCACCTGACTGTGCTGCTGCTCCAGTTTCAACTGTTCTGCCTTATTATTATTCGACCATGCTGGTAATTTATGAACATTTGAACATCTTGGCCATGTTCTGTTATAATCTCCACCCGGCACCGCCAGAAGAGGACTGGCCACCCCACATAGCCTGGTTCCTCTCTAGGTTTCTTCCTAGGTATTGGCCTTTCTAGGGAGTTTTTCCTAGCCACCGTGCTTCTACACCTGCATTGCTTGCTGTTTGGGGTTTTAGGCTGGGTTTCTGTACAGCACTTTGAGATATCAGCTGATGTACGAAGGGCTATATAAATAAATTTGATTTGATTTGATTTGATTTGACATACAACCGGTAAAGAACTGATTCCAGAGGCTGATCCAAGAGGAATTCGGAGTGGACTCCTAGTCCGACTCAGGAGGCCCACACACCACACACCGTTTCTGAGTATATTACTCGCTAATGTTCAGTCTCTGGATAATAAACAAGCTCAGGGCGAGGTTCTCCTTCCAGAAAGAAATAAGGGATTGTAACATAGTCTGTTTCATGGAAACATGGCTCTCTCGGGATATACTGAGTCCGTACAGCCAGTTGTGTTCTCAGTTCATTGCGTAGACAGGAATAAAGATCTCTCCGGGAAGAAGAAGGGTGGGGGTATATGTTTCATGATTAACTACTCATGGTGAGATTGTGATAACATATTGAAACTTAAGTCCTTTTGTTCACCCATTCTAGAATACCTCACAATCAAATGCCAACCGTAATACCTCCCAAGAGAATTGTCTTTGATTATAGTCACAGCCGTGTATATTCACCCTCAAGCCGATACCACAACGGCCCTCAAAGAACTACACTGGACTCTATGCAAACTGGAAATCACATATCCTGAGACCGTATTTATTGTAGCCGGGGATTTTAACATAGCTAATCTGAGGATAATGCTACCGAAGTTCTACCAACACATTGACTGTAGCACTCGCTCTGAGAAAACATTGGACCACTGATCCTCAACTTTTCAAAATGCCTACAAGGCACACCCCCACCCTCCCTTCAGGAAATCTGATCACGACTCTATTTTGCTCCTCCCTTCATATAGGCAAAAACTCAAACAGGAAGTACCCGTGCTACAGACTATTCAACGCTGGTCTGACCAATCGGAATCCATGCTTCAAGATTGTTTTGATCACGTGGACTGGGATATGTTCTGGGTAGCCTCAGAATAATATCGACGAATACACAGATACTGTGACTAAGTTTATCAGGACAAGTATAGGAGATGTTGTACCCACTGTGAATATTAAAACCTACCAAAACCAGAAACCGTAGATAGATGGCAGCATTTGCGCAAAACTGAGCGCGAATCACCACATTTAACCATGGCAAGGTGACTGAGAATATGGCCGAATACAAACAGTGTAGTTGTTCCCTCCACAAGGCAATCAAACAGGCAAAGTATCAGAACAGAGACATAGTGGTGTCGCAATTCAACGGCTCAGACATGAGACATATGTGGCAGGGTCTACTGATAATCACGGACTACAAAGGGAAAACCAGTCACGTCGTGGACACCGAGGTCTTGCTTCCGGATAAGCTAAACACCTTCTTCGCCCCGCTTTGAGGATAAGTGCCACCGACGCGGCCAGCTACCAAGGACTGTGGGCTCTCCATCTCTGTGGCTGATGTGAGTAAGACATTTAAGCGTGTTAACCCTAGCAGGGCTTCCGGCACAGAGGCATCCCCAGCGGAGTCCTCAGAGCATGCGCAGACTAGCTGGATGGAGTGTTTATGGACATATTCAATCTCTCCCTATTGCAGTCTGCTGTCCCCTCATGCTTCAAGATGTCCGCCATTGTTCCTGTACCCAAGAAAGCAAAGGTAACTGAACTAAATGACTATTGCCCAATAGCACTCACTTCTATCATCATGAAGTGCTTTGAGAAACTAGTCAAGGATCATATCACCTCTACCTTACATGACACCCTAGACCCACTTCAATTTGCTTACCGCCCCCCAATAGATCCACAGACAATGCAATCCCCATCGCATTGCATACTGCCGTATCCGATCTGGGCAAGAGGAATACCTATGTAAGAATGCTGGTCATTGACTATATCTCAGCATTCAACACCATAGTACACTCCAAGCTCATCATTAAGCTTGGGGCCCTGGGTCTGAACCCCGCCCTGTGCAACTGGGTCCTGGACTTCCTGACAGGCTGCCCCCAGGTGGTGAAGGTAGAAAACAACACCTCCACTTCGCTGATCCACAACACAGGGGACCCACAAGGGTGCGTGCTCAGCCACCTCCTGTACTCCCTGTTCACCAATGACTACGTGGCTATGCACACCTCCAACTCAATCATCAAGTTTGCAGACAACACAACAGCAGTAGGCCTGATTACCAACAATGACGAGACAGCCTACAGGGAGGAGGTGAGGGCCCTGGGAGTGTGGTGCCAGGAAAATAACCTCTCACTCAACATCAACAAAACAAATAGGCTGATCGTGGACTTCAGGAAACAGCAGATGGAGAACCCCCCTATCCACATCAACAGGACCGCAGTGGAGAAGGTGGAAAGCTTCAAGTGCCTCAGTGTACACATCACGGCCAAACTGAAATGCTCCACCCACACAGACAGTGTGGTGAAGAAGGCGCAACAGCTCCTCTTCAAACTCAGGAGGCTGAAGACATTTAGCTTAGCACCTAAAACCCTCACAAACTTCTACAGATGCACAATTGAGAGCATCCTGTTGGGCTGTATCACCACCTGGTACTGCAACTGCACCACCTGCAACCACAAGGCTCTCCAGAGGGTGGTGCGGTCTGGCCAATGCATCACCGGGGGCAAACTATCTTCCATCCAATACACCTACAGCACCCGATGTCACAGGAAGGCCAAAAAGATCATCAAGGACAACAACCACCCGAGCCACTGCCTTTTCACCCCTATATTTTCCAGAAGGTGAGGTCAGTACAGGTGCATCAAAGATGGGACTGAGAGACTGAAAAACAGCCATCAGACTGTTAAATAGCCATCACTAGCACGTTAGAGGCTGCTGCCCTATATACATAGACTTGAAATCACAGGCCACTTTAATAATGGAACACTAGTCACTAATAATGTTGATATATTTTGCATTACTCATCTCAGATGTACAGTCGTGGCCAAAAGTTTTGAGAATTAATACATTTTCACAAAGTCTGCTGCCTCAGTTTGTATGATGGCAATTTGCATATACTCCAGAATGTTATGAAGAGTGATAAGATGAATTGCAATTAATTGCAAAGTCCCTCTTTGCCATGCAAATGAAGTGAATCCCCCCAAAACATTTCCACTGCATTTCAGCACTGCCACAAAAGGACCAGCTGACATCATGTCAGCTAACACAGGTATGAATGTTGACGATGACAAGGCTGGAGATCACTCTGTCATGCAGATTGAGTTCGAATAACTTCAAAAGGAGGGTGGTGCTTGGAATCATTGTTCTTCCTCTGTGAACTATGCTATGGTTAACTGCAAGGAAACACGTGCATCATTGCTTTGCACAAAAAAATGGCTTCACAGGCAAGGATATTGCTGCCAGTAAGATTGCACCTAAATCAACAGTTTATCGTATCATCAAGAACTTCAAGGAGAGCGGTTCAATTTTTGTGAAAAAGGCTTCAGGGCACCCAAGAATGTCCAGCAAGAGCCAGGACCGTCTCCTAAAGTTGATTCAGCTGCGGGATCAGGGCACCACCGGTACAGAGCTTGCTCAGGAATGGGAGCAGGCAGGTGTGAGTGCATCTGCACGCACAGTGAGGCGAATAATTTTGGAGGATGGCCTGGTGTCAATAAGGGCAGCAAAGAAGCCACTTCTCTCCAGGAAAAACATCAGGGACAGACTGATATTCTACAAGGTACAGGGATTGGACTGCTGAGGACTGTCATTTTCTCTGATGAATCCCCTTTCTGATTGTTTGGGGCATCCAGAAAAAAGCTTGTCTGGAGAAGACAAGGTGAGCACTACCATCAGTCCTGTGTCATGCCAACAGTAAAGCATCCTGAGACCATTCATGTGTGGGGTTGCTTCTCAGCCAAGGGAGTGGGCTCACTCACAATTTTGCCTAAGAACACAGCCGTGAATAAAGAATGGTACCAACACATCCTCCGAGAGCAACTTCTCCCAACCATCCAGGAACAGTTTGGTGATGAACAATACCTTTTCCAGCATGATGGAGCACCTTGCCATAAGGCAAAAGTGATAACTAAGTGGCCCGGGGAACAAAACCTTGATATTTTGGGTCCATGGCCAGGAAACTCCCCAGACCTTTATCCCATTGAGAACTTGTGGTCAATCCTCAAGAGGTGGGTGGACAAACTCCAAGCATTGATTTTGCAAGAATGGGCTGCTATCAGTCAGGATGTGGTCCAGAAGTTAATTAACAACATGCCAGGGCAGATTGCAGAGGTCTTGAAAAAGAAGGGTCAACACTGCAAATATTGACTCTTTGCATTCAGCTTCATGTAATTGTCAATAAAAGCATTTGACACTTATGAAATGCTTGTAATTGTACTTCAGTATTCCATAGTAACATCTGACAAAAATATCTAAAGACACTGAAGCAGCAAACTTTGTGAAAATTAATATTTGTGTCATTCTCAAAACTTTTGGCCACGACTGTATATACTGTATTCTATTCTACTGTATTTTAGTCTATGCTGCTCTGACATTGCTCGTCCAAATATTGATATATTCTTAAATCCATTCCTTTACTTTAGATGTGTATATTGTTTGTATTGTTGTGAATTTGTTAGATATTACTTGTTAGATATTACTGCATTGTTGGAGCTAGAAACACAAGCATTTTGCAACACCCGCAATAACATCTGCTAAACATGTGTATGACCAATACAACTTTCTGCACACGCCACGGTCAGTATGAACCGGAGTGACTTGACACATTGCTGGCCAACCAAGATGTAGCTACAAACAAAATGAAGTTAAATGGTTCCAGTCTGCCATGACGCGTTCATCCGTGTATACGGGTAAGAGTCTAGCTACATTTCAGATATTATACGTTAAAATTTTTGTCAGAAAGTAATTTTCATTGTAAGTTAACACATACTGTTAACTAGCTAGCAAACATTAGCTTGCTGGCTTGCTTACTAACGTTACAGTACGTGTATGATCTGTGTAGTAATATTATTAGATTCAGAAATCCAGTTGCATTTCTAGTTATAGCCTAGTGTTAGCTAGCTAACATTGAACCTAGTTGTTAGCTTTAGCTACCTGCAGATTCATACTACAGCTACGACAATATTTGTATTGGTTGTGGTATGAGTTGGGATTATGCAGGTTCATTGTTCAGATAGCTGGCTAGATGTCTAAACAAAAGACTCCACTTCATCAGATGATTACGTGACCCATCAAGTTAGCCAGGTGTATCCGGGGGCAATTATGGTCATCTATTGTATGTCCTGAATATGTGCACATGTCTAGACAATAGTGACCCATCCACTTAGCGAGATGTGGCTGGGGAGTGGTTATAGCATTTCCTTCACATGACCCAAATTAGTTCACATGACCCAAATTAGTTCACATGACCCAAATGAGATTTTATTTGATATAGTGTGTGTTTACCAGAGACGATATTGTGAAGAACAACATGACCTGCACCAAAGTCAGATTAGGATATAGGCTAAGGATTAGATAAAGTGTATTTTTACCTGGAGTTTTTCCTTATTGTAGACTACTACTTTTACCACTTTTAGTCTTGAAATCTTTGGTTGTTTACTAAACTTCTCACTCTGTTTAGCACATGACATCACGTGAATCCTTAAAGAGATGGGTGGGGCTAAAGCCCTACTCTGTCCCAGCTGTACTCCGCAACACAAAATGTCCAGAATGCACAACAGAAGCTCAGTACTATCAATGCCAGGACGAACTGACACTGGACACCGGATGTATCATGTGGGGCTTAAATATATATTTTAATTGTAACCTTTATTTAACTAGGCAAGTCAGTTATGAACAAATTATTATTTACAATGACGGCCTACACCGGCCGTAAACAAATTGAAATGGTACTCCTGCATCCCGCTTGGTTATTTTGTGTTGTAAAAGTTCATCAACAAACACAACAATGGAGAATCCTCCTGGTTTACAGACCCCACCACTCTGCATTTTACAGAACTAATTCCCGGTTGTGCCTCACAAATGCGCCAATTAAGATTTGAATGTTGATTATAATGTGTGCATAGGCTGTAGTTTTAACAGAATAGCCTGAAATGTTTTTTCAGCTCAGGTTTACTCAAGAGGCCTACAACACATCGTAGGCATAGCCTATAGTCCTAGTGTTTTCATTTTTTAATGTATTTATTTGGGTTCATAGTGTGGACCGAACCAAGGTCCCCGTACCGAACTGTTCAGTATGAATATGTGTAGGCCTACCGTCACAACCCTAAATTCTACAAATTTTGCCATGGGGCAGCTAATTTCCTGCAATTCTACACATTTAGCCATATGGTGGAGTTTTTATCTGATGATCGGGGGCCCCCGGTCGGTAATTTGACCATTGTCACTACAAGTTTAGATTGCTGGCCAACGAGATTAATTTACCTTCTAAAATTTTTTTGTTGACATGGGCTAATTGAGTGACTATCAGTGACTGACTGAAGAGAAAAACTGCTAATGCACAATCAAATTTCGTACTCTGCTACTCTAACCCTCAACAGTAAGTTGAGACCCTAACTTATTTTTGCGGGGGGACATTGATCCGTGGGCCTACAAAAGGGCTGCCAGTTGCCCATCCCTGCTCTAGATAGTATTTTAACTTGAGAGCAGCAGCCTTTGTTACTACTGCTGCTCTTTCAGCTTGAATTCAGGCTGAGGATGTGGAGGATAAAACTGACCGTGAACTCCTGTTAGACTTGCGGCTGGACGCTTGGGACACACTGTCAGTAAGTTTAACATCATCCTTCTCATCAGTGCATTCATCAGGTTTCTCTGGGTCTGGGGATGCATCTGAAATCCATTTGGACACAGTACAAAGACATGTCTTAATATGCTGCAGTTTGGGAAACTTTCTCCTTCAAGGCCTTTCCTGCTAAGTCCAGTCCAATAGCTCCATGTCACCCACATTGACAATGCTAACTGCAGTTCAGAGGAGGCTGGTGGGAGGCGCTATAGGAGGACTGGCTCATTGTAATGGCTGGAATGGAATAAATGAAACAGAGTCAAACATGTGGTTTCCATATCGTTCCATTAATTCCATTCCAGCTATTACAACGAGCCCATCCTCTATAGCTTCCCCCACCAGCCTCTACTGCTGCAGTGGTAGAATTCACTTCAGCCATATATCATAGGCCATCACAATAATATCTATGTGTCCCAATCCTCCCCATTTCAATATGCAAGAATGAACATGCATCAATAAGCGTTCTGGTGCACAGCGCTATGCTCCTTTAACAGTCTTGTTATATATATCCAGGCTTTATCACAACCGGCCGTGATTGGGAGTCCCATAGGGCGGCACACAATTGGCCCAGCGCCGTCTGGGTTTGGCCGGGGTAGGCCGTCATTGTAAATGAGAATCTGTTGTTAACTGACTTGCCTAGTTAAATAAAGGTGTGAAGTAATTTAACCTTTTTTGTATTATTATTATTTCTCACTAATATATGAAAGATATGTCATTGTGCATTCATACAAGGTGTCCGGTAAATTGCCACAGTCGATTTGCCATGGTAAGCAAGGATATACTTTATTTCAGTTGTATGGAATGACAGTCAAATAGATAAATTACCTTTTGTCAGATAAAATTGCAGAATCAAAACTGTTCCGATGATAATACCCACCAGAGGGGGAAATTGTCTTAAAATGTTGGTTGCAATTCTTTATTTCACCTTTATTTAAATAGGCCATGGTGGCGAAGTAATTACAATATAGCAATTAAACACTGGAATGGTAGGATGTGCAGATGATGCATGTGCAAGTAGAGATACTGGGGTGCAAAGGAACAAGATATATAAATAAATGAATACAGTATGGGGATGAGGTAGATTGGATGGGCTATTTACAGATGAGCTATGTACAAGTGCAGTGATCTGTGAGCTGCTCTGACAGCTGGTGCTTAAAGCTAGTGAGGGAGGTAAGAGTCTCCAGCTTCAGAGATTTTTGCAGTTAGTTCCAGTCATTGGCAGCAGAGAACTGGAAGGAGATGCGGCCAAAGGAAGAATTGGCTTTGGGGGTGACCAGTGAGATATACCTGCTGGAGTGCGTGCTACGGGTGGGTCATGCTATGGTGACCAGCGAGCTGAGATAAGGCGGGGCTTTACCTAGCAGAGACTTGTAGATGACCTGGAGCCAGTGGATTTGGCGACGAGTATGAAGCGAGGGCCAGCCAACGAGAGCATACAGGTCGCAGTGGTGGGTAGTATATGAGGCTTTGGTGACAAAACGGATGGCACTGTGATAGACTGCATCCAATTTGTTGAGTAGAGTGTTGGAGGCTATTTTGTAAATGACATCGCTGAAGTTGAGGATCGGTAGGAAGCTCAGTTTTACGAGGGTATGTTTGGAAGCATGAGTGAAGGATGCTTTGTTGCAAAATAGAAAGATGGAGATGTTTAATGTGAGTCTGGAAGGAGAGTTTACAGTCTAACCAGACACCTAGGTATTTGTAGTTGTCCACATATTATATGTCAGAACCGTCCAGAGTAGTGATGCTGGACGGGTGGGCAGCTGCGGGCAGCGATCGGAGAGCATGCATTTAGTTTTACTTGCATTTAAGAGCAGTTGGAGGCTACGGAAGGAGAGTTGTAATGGCATTGAAGCTCATTTGGAGGTTAGTTAACACAGTGTCCAACGAAAGGCCAGAGGTACACAGAATGGTGTCGTCTGCGTAGAGGTGGATCAAAGAATCACCAGCAGCAAGAGTGACATCATTGATGTATACAGAGAAGAGAGTCGGCCCAAGAATTGAACGCTGTGGCATCCCCATAGAGACTGCCAGAGGTCCAGACAACAGGCCCTCCGATTTGACATACTGAACTCTATCGGAGAAGTAGTTGGTGAACCAAGCGAGGCAATCATTTGAGAAACCAAGGCTGTTGAGTCTGCCAATAAGAATGTATTGATTGACAGAGTCGAACTGACAGAGGACGATGAATACGGCTGCACAGTAATGTCTATTATCGATGGCGGTTATGATATCGTTTAGGACCTTGAGCATGGCTGAGATGCACCCATGACCAGCTCTGAAACCAGATTGCATAGCGGAGAAGGTACGGTGAGATTCGAAATGATCGGTAATCAGTTTGTTGAGATCTTAGAAAGGCAGGGTAGAATAGATATAAGCCTGTAGCAGTTTGGGTCTAGAGTGTCTCCCCCTTTGAAGAGGGGGATGACCGCGGCAGCTTTCTAATCTATGGGAATCTCAGACGACACGAAAGAGAGGTTAAACAGGCTAGTAATAGGGGTTGCAACAATTTCGGCAGATAATTTTAGAAAGAGAGGGTCCAGATTGTCTAGCCCGGCTGATTTGTAGGGGTCCAGATTTTGCAGCTCTTTCAGAACATCAGCTATCTGGATTTGGGTGAAGGAGAAGTGGCGGAGGTTTGGGCGAGTTGCTGTGGGGAGCGCAGGGCTGTTGACCGGGGTAGAGGTAGCCAGGTGAGAACTAAAAGGGGACTAAAAGATAACCCGACATCCATGTTAGGGAGCAGGCATATCGGTAGCCAATGCTGGTTGCAATTGAGATCAGCTTTGAGGTGATTTAGCCAATATTGATGGTTTAACAAGAAATCCGGTGTAGATAATCTGGTGGCTTTCGGTGGTTACAATTTTTTCAGTTGAATGCATTCAGTGACTACGTATCCCCTTTCCCTTCTCCATGTGTTTACATTTGTTGGTTGCTCTTAAAAAAAGCTTTTTTTATGGCAACCTTACCAAGTTCTGTAATTCTCCAACTGTGGCCCTTGGACTTTTTTTACCTGCTGAACATCTTCCTCACTGTGCTTGGGGAAAAGATACACTTGGGTCCTCTACCAGACAAGTTAACAACAGTTCCAGTTGTTTTAAACTTCTTAAATGTTGCCCTAATAGTGATATAGTAGTAGTATATTTTGGTTTTCAGTAGTTTCTTGTTCCCATTGCCTAATTTAAGAAAGTCCTCAACCGTGTCTCTTTTCATTTGTGAGTTCTATGCCATGGTGATGAATGACAAAATGATTTTACATGCGTGTTACCTAATTTTTATAGCCTAGTGAAACAGAAAGTCATGAAAAGGCCACAAAAAAAGTAGAATTACGATCTATTACTACTTAATTACTATACATTATTACTATCTATTAATATCGATTACTACCTATTGCTAGAGCAGCAAGTAGCCTAGTGGTTAAGAGCGTTGGGCTGGTTCGAATCCCTGAGCCAACTAGGTGAAAACCTGCCGAGGTGCCCTTGAGCAACCCTTAATTGCCTCTGTAAGTCACTCTGGATAAGAATGACTAAAATATAATGGAAATGGAAACACATTTTGTGTAATTGTAATAATTTTGACTTATCTGTTTTAGATTATTAAACTAAATAAAATGTTCTGATAAATTGTATTAGTATAAAATAATAGATTTAGAAAAAAAATTGACCATCCAATATATCTTATTATTTCTATTATTTATTTTGCTAATCTTTATCACTGGTGCCAATACATTTAGAGGTGACTGTATAGGTTCTTGCCTGTACATGTTTTGTACTTGTCTGTGTGTATTTGAGTGTGTGTTTTGTTTACATGTGATGCATCCTACCTGTCGAATCTCCTCACAGACCATGGTGAAGACCCAGAAGTATAGAACAAACTCTAAGGTGGACGGGCCGTGAGGCGGCGGGGGCTTGAAGTCCAACAATAGGATATAAGCAAACAGGATGAGGAACAGGAAGTACATCAGCACGTTGCCTAGGAACGAGGTGACGGGCGCAAACCAGAACTCCCTCCAGCGCAGCAATACGAAGGGCCTCTTGGGATTGGAAGAGGGGGCACTTTTCAGATTGTCCCTTAGAGCAGCATATTCCTCGACGTCCTCTTCCCTGAGAGGATAAGAATGGGAATAATTACTTAGTGTGTGTACATTGATGAGTATGTGCGTGCGTGTGTGTGCGCGCGTGTTTACGTTTGCATGATGTCGGAGAGGGAGAGCATAGTGGCATCTCCTCCGTCCAGACTCTCTGTGTCTCGACCAAGAGGTACCTCCTCTGACCTCACCTCTTCCTCATGTTCCCTGAGAGAGAGAGAGAGAGAGAGAGAGAGAGAGAGAGAAATAAATTATAGACTGACAGACAGTTTCACCACCAGCTTCCAATTTCTCACATTCACCCCATATGAGGAAAATAAGGAACGCTCCACGTATAAAAAATGTGAATGATAGAGAGAAGATAGCCTGTAGTGAAAGGGAAGCAAAGATGAAAATAGGCCAGCATTGCAAAGATTTGAACGATATTGTAAGATAGGTGGTGAAGGAAAAGTTTATTTATTTTTGTACCTTTATTTTACCAGGGAAGACATATTGAGACCTAGGTCTCTTTTTCAAATGTGCCCTGCACAATACAACACAAATATTCACATTATACACAAAATATACATATGTGACCCGTTTCAGGATGCTAGACATTTGTCTTGCATCTACTTCACAGCAGAGGCATTTGAACGTATTATTTGGTTGGTTGTTGATCAAAATGCCTTCTGGAACAGGTGAACTTTCAAGTGCCTTAATAACAAACTTGTATGCCATCTGTAAATACAAATACAATTGTTAACTTCTTGGATATAGGGGGCGTTCTTTTAATTTATGGATAAAAAAACGTGCCCGTTTTAAGCGCAATATTTTGTCACGAAAAGATGCTCGACTCGAAACACTCTAACGTTTCCAAAACTGCAAAGATATTATCTGTGAGTGCCACAGAACTCATGCTACAGGCGAAACCAAGATTAAACTTCAACCAGGAAATGGGCAGAATTTTGGAGGAACTGTTTTCCATTGTCTCCTTATATGGCTGTGAATGCGCCGGGAATGAGCCTGCCCTTTCTATCGTTTCTCCAAGGTGTCTGCAGCATTGTGACGTATTTGTAGGCATATCATTGGAAGATTGGCCATAAGAGACTACATTTACCAGGGGTCCGCCCGGTGTCCTTTGTCTAAATTGGTGCGTAATCTACAAGCTGCACGCAGTCATCCAGTGATTGAGAGGAGAGAGGAGGCTTTCAACGAACGATATATCATGAAGAGATATGTGAAAAACACCTTGAGGATTGATTCTAAACAACGTTTACCATGTTTCAGTCGATATTATGGAGTTAATTGGGAAAAAAGTTTGGCGTTTTGATGACAGATTTTTCGGGTTTTTTTGGTAGCCAAACGTGACGCACCAAACGGAGCGATTTCTCCTAAACAAATAATCTTTCAGGAAAAACTGAGCATTTGCTATCTAACTGAGAGTCTCCTCATTGAAAACATCTGAAGTTCTTCAAAGGTAAATTATTTTATTTGAATGATTTTCTTTTTTTTGTGAAAATGTTGCCTGATGATGCTAACGCTAAATGCTATGCTAGCTGCGCTAGCTGTTACACAAATGCTTGTTTTGCTATGGTTGAGAAGCATATTTTGAAAATCTGAGATGACAGTGTTGTTAACAAAAGGCTAAGCTTGAGAGCTAGCATATTAATTTAATTTAATTTGCGATTTTCATGAATAGTTAACGTTGTGTTATGCTAATGAGCTGCGGGGATAATTACACTCCTGGATACAGGTTTTTTTCGTAGCTAAACGTGACGCACCAAACGGAGAGATTTCTCCTAAACAAATCATCTTTCAGGAAAAACTGAGCATTTGCTATCTAACTGAGATTCTCCTCATTGAAAACATCTGCAGTTCTTCAAAGGTAAATGATTTTATTTGAATGATTTTCTGGTTTTTGTGAAAATGTTGCCTGCTGATGCTAACGCTAAATGCTACGCTAGCTGCGCTAGCTGTTACACAAATGCTTGTTTTTCTATGGTTGAGAAGCATATTTTGAAAATCTGAGATGACAGTGTTGTTAACAAAAGGCTAAGCTTGAGAGCTAGCATATTAATTTCATTTCATTTGCGATTTTCATGAATAGTTAACGTTGCGTTATGGTAATGAGCTTGAGGCTGTATTCACGATCCCGGATCCGGGATGGCTCGACGCAAGAAGTTAAATTATGAGCCTAATTGGTTTAACCACAGAAAAATACAGGAACCTGTCTCGCTAGCTAATGTTACGTGCATGATCTGTGTAGTAATATTATTAGTATCTCAGAAATCCATTTGGATTGCTAGTTATAGCCTAATGTTAGCTAGCTAACATGAAACCTAGTTGGTTAGCTTTAGCTACCTGCAGATTCATACTACAGCATTTCATGCATGGTGGCTAGCTATGACAATCTGTTTGTATTGCTAGTAGTATGGGTTGGGATTGTGATGTTGTTTAGCTAGCTAGCTAGCTAGCTAAAAATCTAAACAAAAGACTCTACTTCGCCAGATGATTACATGACTCATCAAGTTAGCCAGGTGTGTCTGGGGGTGACTACGGCCATCTATTGTATTTCATGAACATGTGTACATTTCTGGACAATAACATGTGTACACGTCTAGATCTAGACAAAAGTGACCCCTCCACTTAGCTAGATGTAGCTGAGGGGTGGTTATAATTTAGATAAGCGTGTCTGGGTAAGCATTGTCTAAAATGTTGTTTGTTTGTTAATTATCTGGACACTTTCTGTTTTTGATATTACTACTATGCAAATATGCAAGTAACCATTTCACTTGACCATTTACACCTTCTGTATCCTGTGCATGTGACAAAAGAAAACAGAGATGGTAATATGAAGAACAAAATGACCTGCACCAAAGTCAGATTAGGATATAGGCTAAGGATTAGATAAAGTATATTTTTACCTGGAGTTTTTCCTTATTGTAGTCTACTACTTTCATCACTTTTAGTCTTGAAATCTTTGGATGTTTGCTACACTACCTTACTCACTCTGTTTATTACATGGCCTCACATGTGAATCCTTAATGAGATGGGTGGGGCTAAGGCTTAAGAATGTGTGAAAGATGCTGAATAGGTTTAGACAAAGAGCTCTCCAGTAGGTGTACCAAACATTCAAGGGCCATTTTCTCAAAAGTGAGTTTACAAGTTTATCAACTTTCAAAGCAGAATTACTTTCCCATTGTTCCTCAACTGCAGTGTATGATATACAATTTTTTAGCTATGAGTCTATACTTATCCAATGTAAAAAAAAAAAAAAAAAAAATCTAATTTTGCAATATAAGACCGGATCGAGGTTCTCGGTCAAATACACTACATGTGACCAAAAGTATGTGCTTGTCGAGCATCTCATAACAAAATTAAGGGCATTAACATGGAGTTGGTCTCCCCTTTGCTGCTATAACAGCCTCCACTCTTCTGGGAAGGCTAGGTGGAACAATGCTGCGGGGACTTGCTTCCATTCAGCCACAAGAGCATTAGTGACCTTGGCCACTGATTTTGTTGTTTGAGGACATTACTGTAGTATTTACTATAGTAGTCTACATTATACAACAAAATTATATATTTAAGTACTACACATGATCAAGGGATACTACAGTGTGTAGTACTGTATATAGTATTCTACAATATATAAAAGTTTACTGCCGAATTCTATAGTAAATATTATAGTAAACTGTAGTATTTTGTCATGTGGGTAACCAATCTCTTCTCTGTATCTTAATGCTTATTATGCATAAATATGTAACTTTTTGGGCGACCTGACCAAATCCACATAGAAATGTGAGTTATAGATATTTCATTCTCATTGAAAGTAAGTCTAAGAAGCGATAGATCTCATCTATGTACGCTATTTCTATGCTTCCCGTTCTTCCGTTTTGTTTTTACGTATTTTACTTTACATTTTGTACTCCAGCTTCAAACAGCTGAAAATACTATATTTTTGGTTAATTCAAATATATTTCACAGCAGTTTAGATGGTACAATGATTCTCTACACTATACATTGCTTGTTTTGTTACATAAACGGAAATTATGCTAAGTATTAGAATTCCTGCAACCAGAAAATGGTGGTGTGACTTCTGCATATTTCACATTTAATGGATTGGACATTTTCAGACAGACAGACACTAACCTAAAGCTGATGAGGTTGGTGTAGATGAGGGGGGGTAAGAAGAAGGAGAGGACCAGTTTCCAGACCTTCGTGCTCCTCTTCATGTCTCCCCACCAGATCTGAGACAGCAGAGACTGCCAGAGGAAGAGGTAGTAGCAGAGTTGGTACTGAGAAACTTCAATTAACCCCCCTCCATGTTCTAACACACACACTTTGGAAATCTAAGGGTCTGGTTAGTTTTATAAAGATTAATGTGAAAACAGATCACACACAGATTATTACATGTTTTATCTTTAACTCTTCATCTTGTTGGAAAAGGACCAGTAAGTAAGCATTTCACTGTTAGTCTACACCGGTTGTTTACGAAGCATGTGATACATTTGATATGATTCAAGATTCCCACACACGTATGCATGCACACACACAAAGTACAAACACACACACCTTGACCTCTGACCCCTGAGTTTAGTACAGACCTGCACGCCATCGTGGCTGAAGAAGTGGCGGGCGTCGGCTGAGGTGGCCATCTGTAGACAGGTAGCTTTGCCCCACACCGGAGACTGCCTTATAAGGAGGGTGAAGGAGCGACTCTCACTGCTCTGGTAGCACTCACTGAACACATCTAGAGAGATGATTAAAGGGTTACTCACTGAAGACTTCTAAAGAGAGAAGAAACAGGTCACAGGTTTTCACATTAGGTTTCCCATTAGGAGTGCGGAATGGTTTGCTTCAGTCCTCATCTTAAAGATATTGAGTGTGAAAGCAATGTGAATGGTCCCAGACTGGGATGCCGTCCAGCAGACTTTCACAACAGGAGGTCCCTTGCGGTCTGATGCGGACTCGCTACTATGGGATAACCGTCACTCAGAAAATACAAGCAGCTCACATGTATGCATAACAGAGTTGATAACCACTACATTGACATCCTCACAGTACAAACACACAGCCAGGATAAGGCTAACCCACCGAGGGCCAAGTTCTCAAACTTCTGGGCCAGCTCCTTCATAGAGAGCTTGGTCTCTGTCTCACTCTCCAGCTTAGACAGCTCCCTCAGAATCTTACAGCCTGCCAGAGCACTGTGGACAGACTCCCCTGCCTGGAGGAGAAAGTGAGAGGGGGAGAGAAGCAGAGAGAGTGAAGAGAGAGCATGGGGGAGAGGGAGAGAAAGCAAGAGAGAGAGGGAAGTGGATATAAAAAGGGGAGAGATCAATGCTAAAATTAGTCTGTGCATTCGTAAATTAATAATTTTTTCTACAGATTAGTTTAACTTCAAGTATTTACATTGACATTTTAGTTATTTAGCAGACACTGATCCAGAGCAACTTACAGTTAGTGCATTCATCTTAACATAGATAGATGGGACAAAGTGTATTTAAGATACACTTTTAAGAGGTCGGGTTACAGATGTTTTCGGAAAGATAGATAGGGTTCCACAATTGGGGTGCCAAGACAGACAAGAGCTTGGAATGGACAGGGTGTTGTCCAGGGTCATGCCAAGGTTCTTTGCACTCTGGGAGTGGGACACAGTGGGACACAGTGGAGTTGTCAACTGTGATGGAGAGGTCTTGGAGCAGGCAGGCCTTCCCCGGGAGGAAAAGCAGCTCAGTCTTGTTGAGGTTGAGCTTGAGGTGGTGGGCCAACATCTAAGCTGAGATATCTGCCAGGCACGCAGAGATGCGTGTCGACACCTGAGTGTCAGACGAGGGGAAGGAGAAAGGTAGTTGAGTGCCAGCCGCATATTAATGATAGGAGAGACCATGTGAGGATATGACAGAGCCGAGTGATTTGGTGTATAGAGAGAAGAAGAGAGGGCCTAGAACTGAGCACTGGGGGACACCAGTAGTAGTAACATCCTCTCCACATCATCACTCCTGGTAGGAGGGGCCTACCAGGTAGGATGCAATCCAAGAGTGTGCAGAGACAACTAGCCCTGAGAAGGTGAAGAGGAGGATCTGATGGTTCACCATATCGAAAGCTGTGACTAGATCTAAGACGATGAGAACAGAGGAGAGTCAGCTTCGGCAGTGCGGAGAGCCTCCGTGACACAGAAGAGCAGTCTCGGTTGAGTGACCCGTTTTGAAGCCTGACTGGTTAGGGTCAAGAAGATAGTTCTGAGAGAGATATTGAGAGAGTTGGTCAAGTGTTTCGGAAAGAAAAGAAAGGACGGATACTGGTCTGTAGTATTTGACGACAAAGAGGAGTCGAGGTGTTGGTTTCTTGAGAACGGGAGCGACTCGGGCCCTTTGGAAGTCAGAGGGGACACAGCCAGTGGTCAGGGATGAGTTGATGAGGGAAGTAAGGAATGGAAGAAGGTCTCCAGAGATGGTCTGGAGAAGGGAGGAGGGTCGCAGGATTTCATCTTGTATTCAATAGGCTGAATGAATGAGGAGCGCATGTCTTCAACCTTCTTTTCAAAGTGGTTGACAGTCGTCATTAGAGAGGGAGGGGGAGGATTAAGTTTCCTAGGGTTAGAGGCAGAAGCTTGAAATTTAGAGTGATAGAAAGTGGACACAGCAGTGGACACAGAAGAAGACAAGGTAGATAGGAGGGAGTGAAAGGATGATAGGTCCTCCGGAAGTTTAGTTTGGATCCATTTTTGCTCAGCTGCCCGCAGCCCTGTTCTGTAAGCTCTCAATGAGGCACTTAGCCACGGAGCAGGAGGGAAAGGCCAAGCTGGCCGGGAGGAAAGGGGACAATGCGAGTCATAGGATGCATAAAGGGAGAAGAGGAGGGTTGAAGAGGTAGAGTCAGGAGACAGGAGGGAAAAGGATTTAGCAGAAGGGAGAGATGACAGGATAAAGAGAGAATAGTGCGAGATACAGAGCGAAGATTGTAATGGCACTTGGCCATCTGGGCAGGGGCTGAGTGGCTAGGGTTGGAGGAAAGGGAGACCGAAAAAGAAACAAAGTAATGATCAGATACCTGGAGAGGGTTGCAGTGAGATTAGTAGGCAAACAGCCTCTAGTAAAGATGAGGTCAAGCGTATTGCCTGCCTTGTGAGTGGGAAGGGACTGGAAAAGGGTGAAGTCAAAAGAAGCAAGGAGTTGGAAAGAAATGAATCGAAGGCAGACGTCGGGAGGTTGAAGTACGGAGAGAGGTGAGACATCGTCAGGCAATGAGCTTATCAAGGTATCAAGCTCATATAGGGACTCTCTAAGGGCACCTGGATAACACAGTGCCCTCAACGTGGCCCACTCCCAAGGGCTGGGGGCTCTCGTTTTCCGTGGCTGGCGTGATTTAAGCTTGTTAACCCTCGCAAGGCTGCCGGCCCAGACATCATCCCAAGCCGCATCCTCAGAGCATGCGCAAACCAGCTGGCTGGGGTGTTTACGGACATATTCAATCTCTCCCTATCTCAGTCAGCTGTTCACACTTGATTCAAGATGTCCACGATTGTTCCTGTACCCAAGAAAGAACAGGTAACTGAACTTAATGACTACCGCCCTGTAGCACTCACTTCTGTCTTTATGAAGTGCTTTGAGAGGCAAGTTAAGGATCATATCACCTCTATCTTCCCTGACACCGTAGACCCACTTCAATTTGCTTACCACCCCAATAGATCCACAGACGATGCAATCACCATCGCACTGCACACTGCCCTATCCCATCTGGACAAGAAGAATACCTATGTAAGAATGCTGCTCATTGACTATAGCTGAGCCTTCAACACCATAGTACCCTCCAAGCTCATCATGAAGCTTGGGGCCCTGGGTCTGAAACCCGTCCTGTGCAATTGGATCCTGGACTTCCTGACGGGCCGCCCCCAGGTGGTGAAGGTAGGAAACAACCTCCACTTCGCTGATCCTTAACACAAACGGGGAACGTGCTCAGCCCCTTCATGTACTCCCTGTTCACCCATGACTGCGTGACTACGCAGGCCTCCAACTCAATCATCAAGTTGCAGATGACACAGTAGAAGGCCTGATTACCAACAATGACGAGACAGCCTACAGGGAGGAGGTGAGGGCCTTGGCAGAGTGGTGCCAGGAAAAAATAACCTCTCCCTCAATGTCAACAAAACAAAGGAGCTGATCATGGACTTCAGGAAACAGCAGAGGGAGCACGCCCCTATCCACATCGATGGGACCGCAGTGGAGAAGGTGGAAAGATTCAAGTTCCTCTACGTACACATCACTGACAATCTGAAATGGTCCACCCACACAGACAATGTTGTGCAGAAGGCGTAACAGCGCCTCTTCAACCTCAGGAGGCTGAAGAAATTTGACTTGGCCCCTAAGACCCTCACAAACTTTTACAGATGCACAATTGAGAGCATCCTGTCGGGCTGTATCACCGCCTGGTACGGCAACTGTACAGCCTCAGGGCTCTCCAGAGGGTGGTGCGTTCTGCCCTACGCATCACAGGGAGCACACTGCCGAACCTCCAAGACACCTACAACACCCGATGTCACAGGAAGACCAAAAAGATCATCAAGGACATCAACCACACGAGCCACGGCCTGTTCACCCCGCTACCATACAGGCGAGGTCAGTACAGGTGCATCAAAGCTGGGGCCAAGAGACTGAAAAACAGCTTCTATCTCAAGGCCATCAGACTGCTAAATAGCCATCACTAGCCGGGTATCACACAGTTACTCAACCCTGCACCTTAGAAGCTGCTGCCCCATGTACATAGACATGGAATCACTGGTCACTTTAATAATGGAACACTAGTCACTTTCATAATGTTTACATACTGCTTTACTCATTTCATATGTATATACTGTATTCTATTCTACTGTATTTTAGTCAATGCCACTCCGACATTGCTCGTCCTAATATTTATATATTTCTTAATTCCATTCTTTTAGTTTTAGATTTGTGTGTGCGTTGTTGTGAATTGTTAGATACTACTGCACTGTTGGAGCTAGGAACTCAATCATTTCACTACAGCCGCAATAACATCTGCTAAATATGTGACCAATAACATTTGATTTGAACAATCATCTTCAGGTTAATAGCAGTCAGCAGTTCACACACCAAGTAGGCTACTGGGAAGAAAGGCAGCGCTTAAAGTAGATGGACCTAGCTGGCAAAAAGACAGTACTAGGCAACAGAAGACAAACATGATACTTATCACTACTGGAAATATTCTATAGCCAGGAGTCCTCTGGCTATAGAAAGAAGAACCCATTAGAGAGTCATTGTTATCATTGTCATTACAGCTGCCTGTTCCCATACATTATTAACTGACTTACCAGGTCAGATAAAGGTTAAATAAAATAATGAATAAATAAATTACCATCTCCCAGAAGTAGACGGCCATCTCGCTGCGGTTCTGCAGCACAGCCCAGATGAACAGAGAGGCCCACGGATAGAGACAGCTCTGCTCCCTGTACGAACAATCCCCCTGCAACAACTTATTCACTTGCTGAGTGGGGAGAGATATAAAGAGTGAGAGATAGAGAGAGATGAATACAGCTTGGTTAGCACAGCACAGCAGTCACAGTTACATTCTATGGCAAGTTAAGCAGTGGTATAACTTTAGCAGTGTTGATAATTCAACTATATTGGTGGAGTGGAGTCTATAACATAACACTCTATAACATGAATAAGTAGACCTTGTCATTGAGAACAGATGCATTTGTAATTCATGGATCCTGGTCAAAAGTAGTGCATAGAAAAAAGGGTTCTAAATAGTTATTTGTGGAGGGGATTGGGTTCTACCAAGAACTGTTTTCCTCTTTTAGAACCCATTTTGGAAACGGAGGGTTCTTTGTAAGGCAAAGGGTTCTACCTAGAACCGTTTTTTGAAGAGAGGGTTCTTTGATGATTCTTTATGGGAAGAGTGATTATTTAAAAGGCAAGAAGGGTTCTACAAACACTGTTCTGAATCTAAATGAGCTTTTTTATATATATTTTTCATAATTTTATAGTTCTTGAGAACAAGTGTTTACCTCAGTGTTAAATTTTCAACATCAGGAGTTTTAATAATCTGATACGTTTAAAAAGATAGGTGTGAGATTTTTTTTAACTGTACCTACACTACCGTTCAAAAGTTTGGGGTCACTTTGAAATTTCCTTGTATTTGAAAGAAAATGTAAAAAAAATTGTACATTAAAATAACACCAAATTGATCAGAAATACAGTGTAGACATTGTTAATGTTGAAAATTACTATTGTAGCTGGAAATGGCAGATTTTTTATGGAATATCTACATAGGCATACAGAGGCCCATTATCAGCAACCATCACTCCTGTGTTCCAATGGCACATTATGTTAGCTAATCCAAGTTTATCATTTTAAAAGGCTAATTGATCATTAGAAAACCCTTTTGCAATTATGTTAGCACAGCTGTAAACTGTTGTTTAAAGAAGCAATAAAACTGGCCTTATTTAGACTAGTTGAGTGTCTGGAGCATCAGCATTTGTGGGTTCGATTACAGGCTCAAAATGGCAAGAAACAAAGGACTTTCTTCTGAAACTCGTCAGTCTATTCTTGTTCTGAGAAATGAAGGCTATTCCAGGCGACATATTGCCAAGAAACTGACGATCTCGTACAACGCTGTGTACTACTCCCTTCACAGAACAGCGCAAACTGGCTCTAACCACAATAGAAAGAGGAGTGGGAGGCCCCGGTGCACAACTGAGCAGGAGGACAAGTACATTAGAGTGTCTAGTTTGAGAAACAGACGCTTCACAAGTCCTCAACTGGCAGCTTCATTAAATAGTACCCGCAAAACACCAGTCTCAATGTCAACAGGCGACTCCGGGATGCTGGCCTATCTTAATCTTTTCTTTTAATTGGCCAGTCTGAGATATGGCTTTTTCTTTGCAACTCTGCCTAGAAGGCCAGCATCCTGGAGTCGCCTTTTCGCTGTTGATGTTGAGACTGGTGTTTTATGTGTACTATTTAATTAAGCTTCAAAGATTAAAGGGGTTTTGGTAGAACAGTTCAAAGAGGGTTCTAGGAAGAACCCTTAAAAAATGAAAGGGTTCCCGGTAGAACCCTTCATTGGGGGTTCTAAGGAGAACATTTAGATGATAAAATGGTTCTCGGGAGAACCATTTATAGGTCCTAGAATAACCCTTCCTACCTTTGCTCCAAAAAGTGTTACCTTATGGAGACAAGCCGAAGAACACTATATGGTTCTATTTAGCACCTTTTTATCTAAGTATAAGGCAGGGGTTTTCAACTCTTACCCTACGAGGTCCGGAGCCTGCTGGTTTTCTGTTCTACCAATAGAATATAGTTCTACCTGATAATTTGTTGCACCCACCTGGTGTCCCAGGTCTAAATCAGTCCCTGATTAGAGGGGAACCATTTTTAAAAAGCAGTGGAACTAGCTTCGAGGTCCACTGCTTGGATAGAGTGCCAATTGGAATGCCACTACCTTCAGTGCTCTCCTGGTGCTGGCGCTCTGGTCCAAACCGAGAAGACTGTAGTAGAAGGGCTCACACACATCTCCCAGGATGTCCCATAAAAGCCGTGACACCTGGAGGGAGAGGCGAGAGTAAGTCACATAGAACTGAGATGACTAAATAGTTAAAGCAGATTATCAAACAAAACATCTAAATTCGATCAACTGCGTTTTAACTCCACACACAGCGAATGACGCCATACCTTCCCTTTGACCCCTCCTATTTTATCAATTGACCATGTCATTTCTCAATAAATACCTAGTAATTTCTATAGCATCAAATAAAATGCTGTGGAGTTCATGAAATTTCATCAGCCGGTGACTGTCAAGCAAATAACTGTCGGTCTCACGGTAATTGACCGTTAATTAAATAACACATTTAGCATCTCCTGGCTTCCACACATAGCCTACAAGCCACTGATGCAGACCTTTGGAACATCTACATTTTAAAAAGTTTAATACATCCATGTAATGTAGCCTACACCTCCATAATAAATCCATTATTTATTTTAGACAGGTCTAAAGAAACATGAAATTAAGAAAATGTCGTCTATTTCAGAAGAACAGAATATGCTTACTCTGAATTGTCCTTAGGTTAGGTCCTGATCTGGCTATGCCATATGGCTGTGGGCTACACTAGTTCATTTGGCAGACAAGAGTTGGTTAGAATTCCGTGGCATTATTTTATTTTATAGTATGAAAAATACAATTGAACAAAGCTGAATAAAATAGAAAGGATATATTTTCTCCAAAGGATTTGAGGGAGTGCGCACATGTGGCTATTCTGTGTTGAGCGATTAACAAAGAAATAGGTACTTCTGTATGCTTAATTTAGAGTTATTAATGTAACTTCAGTTGGGCTATATGTTTACATTTTTAATACATTGTAATGCTGCATGATATGACTCTAATGATGATTTGAAAAAAGTAGCTTGAAAGGCATGAGCTCTGCTTTGTTTATTGCGCAGGCTGTACACACGTCATCAGTCTCTCATTCCAAATTGACAAGCACTTGATAATGCCTCGGATTTCCCGGCGGCATCCCCTTTGTGTGGTCGTAATGCACCCTAAAAAAAATCCATGCCTTTTCGTCAGCCAACAAGATAAGTAAGCCTAAACAAACAGCAAAAGCACTAGCCTAAGTCAATCTACTATCCCCGATAGTACAAAAGTTAACCTATTCTATTCTGTAGAATAAAGAAATAAAGAAATAAATATTCCAAACATAGTCTGGGACAGTTGTGGGATGCGATAGAACCAAATGAATACAACCACTAGAATAAAAAATAAAGAAAATTATGCAATGAGGCTGACGCAACAGATCAGAACGTTTAGCTTAAAATGTGATACAACATTAGGCTATTTCTTCACATTATAACCGCAGCAATGCGCACACTGCAGTAGACTATAAGCATGAATGTTCCATTAGTGGAAACAACCATTATCAAAAGTGAACGTAAATGCGATTATGCATGTAATGCTTTAAAGGTGCATTTTAATGGTGAAAATTACCAAACTTGAAACTCGAAACTCACGTGCTGCTTATGTGTGCCAGTTAGGCTCTACACTATTTGTAAAGCTAATTAATGTGCTTAATTTTAAGAAGTTATTTGGCCACATATAGGCCAATGGGCTAGGCTACATGAGATGTGCGACTATGATTCGAAAAAGTCGCAAAAAAAGGCATTGTTTCTTGCCTTACACTGTGCATCATTCACAAGTGATAATATATCATTCACAAGTGATAATATATCATTCACAAGTGATAGGCTAATATTGTCACCCATCAGACTATTCTATTTAATCTCGTCTTTACATATACTAAATAATATGTGTCAAATTTGTTTTGATTTAGAATGGACCATTATCATGCACCTGTCTCGAAACACGGGCAGGGAAAAAAATGTATGTAATCTATTCACTTAAATAGCGAATGGAGGACGCTTTTCCCGTGGTTCATTTTCATACCAGCCAGGTAGGCTATACTCCTGCTGTAAAGACAAGCAATGTGCTTAAGGAAAGTTAAGAAATAAATATAGTAGGTCTAGCCTAGCCTATAGAAAGCTGATGGGATCCTCCTCTTTTTAATAGAGGCCCACTCTGTTTTCTTTCACAATTGCATAGACTATATAAATGTTGCGCAACATGAAGTGTTTAATTCAATTTTTGATTACATTTCCATTGATGTCAGAGTGATTAGAGGGACAATAGAGTGCTGAGTACCAGGCAGTTAGAAAGTTTGGTAGGCTACTAATGACCATCAGCAGCATCAGAGCTAGGAGAAACCTAAACGGTCACGTGGAAAGCCTTCATGACTCGTGACCGCCGGTGTGGGGGTAATACCACAACAGCCTTAACCCCTCCTCACCTCATACAAGCTGAGCTCTTTGACAGAGGAGGGTCCTGATAGGGGGCTCATGGGGTTCTGGGGGCTCTTGAGGGCTACGGCCTCTTTCGGAGAGCATATGGCCAGGCCCTGTCTCTCTGTGAGAAGCCGCTGGAGCAGAGTGAAGGCCAGAGAACTGTCGGACAGCGAGCGGTACAGGACCTCCAGATGCCTGTAGGTTAGGTAGTCCAGGATGTTGAGGCCGTTCTCGTTGAAGAGACGTATGAACTGGGGCTTGTCGTTGATCAGCGCATCCGTCATGGAGTCCTCCAGGTCCTCGTACTGCGGGAGGATAGAATGGTGTTTTTTTATAAACATGTCTATCTGTCGATCTGTCTGTCTGTCAAAGTTTAAACAATACTATTGAGAAAATTAAGGAACACTTCACAAATTGAATCGATTTCCAACTTCCCTTCTCCACTAGCCTATTTTCTCTATATTGTTACATTTCCAATTTGTGAAGCGGATTGCCTGTCTGTCTGTCTGTCTGTCTGTCTGTCTGTCTGTCTGTCTGTCTGTCTGTCTGTCTGTCTGTCTGTCTGTTCTGCCTGCCTGTTTTGAATATAATACATTCCTTAAACAGGGGCATTAGAAGTGAAGAGCAGTTCACCTTCCATTGGATGTCTCCGTTGAAGAGTTCACTCTTAGCGATGTCCACCCTGTTCCAGGCTACTGCTAGCTTCAGCTCCTCTGTGTACTCACTGGCATCGCTGGACACACGTTTACTGGCTGACAGACAAATACATAGAATGAATGATTAGTGTGAGAGAAATTACAAGATGATGTTATACTATTAAATACTATTATTGCATCAAATGGTTGTTTTATGCAACAGAATAGGGGGTTCTTAGAACACTCTAATCTGTGTGTGTTCTACTGAGAATGGGCCTCTGGGGGCTTAATGCTGACAGTAGATGTACGATGCCTGAGGCCACATTCCATTCATGGGAGGGAGTTTGCTCTGGATTGACGGGAAGGTACCAGGGAGAGATGGCTTGGAGCCAGACCCTGGTTTCTACACAATGAGAACAGTCTTTACAGCAGACACTGTCTGATGTGAATTATTAGTATCTTTCATACAAACCTTGTGACCCATTCCATACATCTGTTGTTTGTCATGAACATTCAGGAGGATGTAGTTACTTTGCTATAAAAAGGTGTTGTATTCTTTGTCTCTGGGCTCTCAACGAAATATCTGAGGGTGATTCATCGACCACCCATCATTATCGCAGAGCACTCAATCAATTCACTTTGTATGTGTGTGTTGTATTGACCTGCTCCGTTATTAATAAGTAAATATAGATTTAGTTTAAGTATAACTCTGACTTGCGTGATAAGTTTCTCTCCTCATTTGATAGTAAAGAAATTAACCACCACATTAGTTTGACCAGGATCATGTTCAACATATCTCTCAACAGATAGCAAATGCACACACTCCATACACACACACACGCGCACACACACACGCACCCCTACCTCTGACGAGAGCCTTCAGTAGCACTGTGTCAAAATCATCAGAACTCTCCTGCTCCCCGTGGAACACTGTGATCAGATCTCTGTTTTTATAGATACTCAGAGCCTTGGGGGAGGAAGAGAAAAAGAAAGAGATGAGCAGTGTGACAGTCACTTAATAACTTACTCACTCAAACTTGCTTTCTCTTTCACACACCAACACCCATAGACAGGCGTGTGGATGCTTGTACATGTATACACACATTTATAAACTGGGTGGTTTGAGCCCAGAATGCTGATTGGCTGAAAGCCGTGCTATATCAGACCGTATACCATGGGTATGACAAAACGTTTATTTGTACTTCTCTAATAATGTTAGTAACCAGTTTATAATACCAATAAGGCACCTCGGGGGTTTGTGATATATGGCCAATATTCCACAGCTAAGGGCTGTGTCCTAGCACTCCCTGTTGGGTCGTGCATAAGAACAGCCCTTAGCCATGATATTTTGGTCATATACCACACCCCCCCAGGCCTTTTTGCTTAAATACAGACACACACAAACACACACATTACTATACATACTACCTCTTCTATTACTTTTTTGTTGTTGTTACTTCTTCTTATTGATTATTGTACTGCAATGTTGTGGGAGCCAGTGAACAAGCATTTCACTGTACCTTTTATACCTGCTGTAAACAGTGCACGTGACAAATAACATAAAACACACACACACACACACTCACCCTGTCCACAAGCTTCTCCAGGTCTGCCTTGGCAGGGAAGTGTCTCCGGACCCTCTCACGGGCTCTGTCGCGCAGCTCCGCACTGGTCTTCTCGCTCCCCTCAACCTCTGGCTGGGGAGAAGGGGGGCTCATGGGCCCGGCTGACAGTGCATCCAGCAGCTCACAGATGAGATCCGCCGCTGGACCAGAACCATTCAACACCAGCCAGGGAGTAGCCTTCTTCAGAGAGAGATCCACCCTCTGACGGAGAGAGGGAGGGAGGCCGAAAAGCAGAAGAGAGTGAGAGAAAGTGAAAGAAGGAGGAGATAAGAGGGAAAGGGAAATTCAAAAGGGAAGGAGAGAGAGAAAGAGGGGTTAACGAGAATGTTCTGGTCATGCACAGTAATGTACTATAGGCCTAGTGATGTCATGAAAAGTAAAGTAAGTCATAGTGATGATAGTGATGTTGCCATAGCTTACCTCCAGCATGGCAGCGTCCCCTGAGATGAGCATACACAATACAGGGACATCTATACTGCCACTGCCTGGAAAACAACATATACAGGGAAGGGGTGTAGGACAAATGGGAGAAGTCCATAAAATCAAGTTTTTAGTCATGAGTCATTGATCAGATGTCACAGTGAATGTCCATAAATGTTTCATGATTTACTAGTCATAAGAATATTTATAAGAATATATATTTTTCCACAGGCATCATGGGTTTGGATCAGTGAGTCAAATGTATTTCCTAAAAAATTAAAATAAAGGAATGTTACACAAAAGAGAGGAGGAGATTGCCTTGTATGGTCATGATGTCAACAGAAACAAAATAAACTCCCATGGGTTGTTCGCCAGATGAGTTCAACTTTGGATGAACTTTTAGTCTTACTTCCTGAAATGTATAAATCACCCACCGAATATAAGCAATACAAAAGAGTTACACGAGCATCACAGAGTATTAAAGGCTATATCATATCGCAAAGGACGTTGGTACATGTGAAAACTCGTACTCGAACGTTATGAGAATGAAATCAAGTTTTGTAAATACGTTGCAATAGGATATGGGCTTTATCGAATCTAGCTATCGACATGGCTGTGGTTCTACTGATTGAATTACATCTAGTCGCATTTTCCAACCGCAAGCAAGGAGTCACCATTCAGTGGCCCCCTTTAATGCTCATTACGGCTTAGCCTCAAGCCTTAGCTTAACACTGATAAGAAAAGTTATATTGTTGATCTGAACATATAGAAGTACACATTAAATGGGTGGCTTAAACATACTGCACGCCACCTGTACACCTGGGGGCTAGTCTTATAAGTGTGGGTGTGTGTATCTATGCGCATGTGTGCGTGCATGCGCGTATGTAACTACTGAGTCTCACCCCAGATGCCTGTGCGCTGGTGGGAGATGTAGTCCTCCATCTTGGCCCGGAAGGCCGTTTCCCCTCCCCGCTGGCCTACACTCCCATCATCCACCAGCAGGAAGGCCTGGTAGTTACTATCCAGGCAGCACGAGTCATGGGACGTGTTCTGGACATAATACCGTGCTGGAAAACTACCCTGAGAGAGGAAGAGGAGGAGGGTAGAGAGTGAGAGAGAGAAAGAGCGAGAGAGCAGAGATAGAGAAGGGGATCAGAGGCGGAGAGAAGGATAAAGGCAGAGGGGGAGTGAGATCGGGGAAGTAAAAGGAGGGTAGAGCGAGAGAGAGAGAGAAAGAGACAGAGCGAGAGAGCATTGTGATTACCTTCCCTTGTGTAATACAATTTCCTTGTTATTGTTATTTATTATATTTCCTGTGGCTTTCCTTTGCTGAGTGAGAAATGGTGAGAAGCAGAGGGGAGCTACTGTATGAGTGTATGTGTCTGTGCATGTTTAATTCTATATACATTGAACAGTGTATGTGTATGTGTGCCTGTGACGTCACGCCACGTGTGTGTGCATTTGTGTGTGTGTGCGTGTGTGTTTGTGTGTCTGCGTGTGCGCATATGTGTGCGTGTACCTCAGAGTTGACGAGCCACTGCCTGTTGTGCACCAACCCCCAGGGGGCCACGCCCACAGCAATGACTTTCTTCTGGGACAGGGAGGAGGCCGCCGCCGCATGATCCCTCACTGCTTCCCCAACACAACGTCCCACCCCCTCCCTCAGCCCCCCCGTCACTATCCACGCCCCTGAAAAGAGACAAGAGGGATGGAGGGAGAAAGAGAAGAGGAGGGAGAAATGTGGGGAGCGAGAAATGTTTATGACACAATAATAATATGCCAGCAGACGCCTTGATTTAAAGCGAAAGTGAGTGCATACATTTTTTTTATGTGTATGTGACACTTGCGGGAATTGAACCCAAAACCTTGGAATAGCAAGCACACTTTCTTACCAACAGCGCAACACATGATCATAGACAATGGACAGATAAGGAGTTTGTTGGTTATGAGTCAAGGGAACTTTGCAAATACGTACTCTACACATCCTTACTTTCCTAATACACTGCTCAAAAAAATAAAGGGAACACTAAAATAACACATCCTAGATCTGAATGAATGAAATATTCTTATTAAATACTTTTTTCTTTACATAGTTGAATCTGCTGACAACAAAATCACACAAAAATTATCAATGGAAATCAAATTTATCAACCCATGGAGGTCTGGATTTGGAGTCACACTCAAAATTAAAGTGGAGAACTACAGGCTGATCCAACTTTGATGTCATGTCCTTAAAACAAGTCAAAATGAGGCTCAGTAGTGTGTGTGGCCTCCATGTGCCTGTATGACCTCCCCTACAAAGCCTGGGCATGCTCCTGATGAGGTGGCGGATGGTTTCCTGGGGGATCTCCTCCCAGACCTGGACTAAAGCATCCGCCGACTCCTGGACAGTCAGTGGTGCAACAGTGGATGGAGCGAGACATGATGTCCCAGATGTGCTCAATTGGATTCAGGTCTGGGGAACGGGCGGGTCAGTCCATAGCATCAATGCCTTCCTCTATCAGAAACTGCTGACACACTCCAGCCACATGTGGTTTAGCATTGTCTTGCATTAGGAGGAACCCAGGGCCAACCGCACCAGCATATGGTCTCACAAGGGGTCTGAGGATCTCATCTCGGTACCTAATGGCAGTCAGGCTACCTCTGGCGAGCACATGGAGGGCTGTGCGGCCCCCCAAAGAAATGCCACCCCACACCATGACTGACCCACTGCCAAACCGGTCATGCTGGAGGATGTTGCAGGCAGCAGAACGTTCTCTACGGTGTCTCCAGACTGTCATGTCTGTCACATGTGCTCAGTGTGAACCTGCTTTCATCTGTGAAGAGCACAGGGCGCCAGTGGCGAATTTGCCAATCTTGGTGTTCTCTGGCAAATGCCAAACGTCCTGCACGGTGTTGGGCTGTAAGCACAACCCCCACCTGTGGACGTCGGGCCCTCATACCACCTTATGGTGTCTGACCGTTTGAGCAGACACATGCACATTTGTGGCCTGCTGGAGGTCATTTTGCAGGGCTCTGGCAGTCCTCCTCCTGCTCCTCCTTGCACAAAGGCGGAGGTAGCGCTCCTGCTGCTGGGTTGTTGCCCTCTTACGGCCTCCTCCACATCTCCTGATGTACTGGCCTGTCTCCTGGTAGCGCCTCCATGCTCTGGACACTACACTGACAGACACAGCAAACCTTTTTGCCACAGCTCGCATTGATGTGCCATCCTGGATGAGCTGCACTACCTGAGCCACTTTCGTGGGTTGTAGACTCCGTCTCATGCTACCACTAGAGTGAAAGCACCGCCAGCATTCAAAAGTGACCAAAACATCAGCCAGGAAGCATAGGAACTGAGAAGTGGTCTGTGGTCACCACCTGCAAGAACCACTCCTTTATTGGGGGTGTCTTGCAAATTGCCTATAATTTCCACCTGTTGTCTATTCCATTTGCACAACAGCATGTGAAATGTATTGTCAATCAGTGTTGCTTCCTAAGTGGACAGTTTGATTTCACAGAAGTGTGATTGACTTGGAGTTACATTGTGTTGTTTAAGTGTTCCCTTTATTTTTTTGAGCAGTGTATATAAATATAATATGCCATTTAGCAGACACTTTCATCCAAAGCAACAGTCATGCATGCATACATGTTATGTATGGGCGTGGCATTGCAAGCGCTATGCTCTACCAACTGGGCTGCAGAGGACCACAGGTGCTACAGATGACTTTCCTCCCTCTTTCCTTCAAAAGTCATTTTGTCCATTTAATGGCAGTGAAAGATGCCACCATGTATGAATCAGGCCCAGAATTGTTTTCTTTCAAATACTCAATTTGTTTGCTCACTTACGCACTTCTATTCCTTCTCTGGATCAGCTCTCATCTGACCTACTGGTTTGCCTCTTACGACTGCTGTGTCTGCAAACTTTAGAATGCTTTATGGCTGAACGTGCTTATTTCCCTGCCTTGCTTTAACGAACAACTGTCTGGCCTAGATGGTTTTGTGTTTTGTGAACTTCGAACCAGTACAGCCAGAGGAGAAGAAGGAGGAGACTCGGAGACAGAGATGGAAGAGGAAGCAAGACACCCCACTAGCTGGATTTATCTTTTTTTTATGGTTCAATGAAAATGAATTAACTAAGTAGACCAGACTCAGCTGCTATTACAGTGGTGTCTATGGGAGACACACCCAGTTAAGTAGACCAGAATTTACCATTTTCTTCCAATGGTAAACGGCTTCATTTATTCACCATATTTGTCTGAACTTCGTAAAAGTATATACACTGTAGATGTAGGAAACATGGGAAAGTTATGCTGCTTTGAAAGTTGACAAACTTGTTAACCCACTAGGAGACAAGTAGAAGAAAAAGCCTTTGAAAGCCTCTTTGTTTACACCTATTCAGCATTGTTCACTTTAGCTCACCCCACCCACGCACCTTAACCCCACCCAGAGTCAGCATGTGAGTCATCGTGGCATTTTTTTATTTATTTAACCAGGTAGGCCAGTTGAGAACAAGTTCTAATTTACAACTACAACCTGGACAAGATAAAGCAAAGCAGGGCGACAAAAAACAACACAGAGTTACACATGGGATAAACAAAAGTACAGTCAATAACAATAGAACAATCTATATACAGTGTGTGCAAATGGAGTAAGGAGGTAAGCCAATAAATAGGCCATAGTAGAGAAGTAATTCTAATTTAGCAAATTAACACTGGAGTAATAGATGTGCAAATGATGATGTGCAAGTAGAAACATTGGTGTGCAAAAGAGCAAAAAAAGTAAATAAAAACAATATGGGGATGAGGTAGGTAGTTGGATGGGCTATTTACAGATGGGCTGTGTACAGCTGCAGCGATCGGTGAGCTGCTCAGATAGCTTACGCTTAAAGTTAGTGAGGGCATATAGGTCTCCAACTTCAGCGATTTTTGTAATTCGTTCCAGTCATTGGCAGCAGAGAACTGGAAGGAAAAGCGGCCAAAGCAGATGTTGGCTTTGTGGATGACCAGTGACATATACCTGCTGGAGCGCGTGCTACGGGTAGGTGTTGTTATGGTGACCAGTGAGCTGAGATAAGGCGGAGCTTAACCTAGCAAAGACTTATAGATGACCTTGAGCCAGTGGGTCTGGCAACGAATATGTAGCGAGGGCCAGCCTACGAGAGCATACAGGTCGCAGTGTTGGGTGGTATATGGGGCTTTGGTGACAAAGCCGATGGCACTGTGATAGACTGCATCCAGTTTGCTAAGTAGAGTGTTGGAGGCTATTTTGTAAATGACATCGCCGAAGTCGAGGATCGGTAGGATAGTCAGTTTTACGAGGGTATGTTTGGCAGCGTGAGAATGAAGGAGGCTTTGTTTGCGAAATAGGAAGCCGATTCTAGATTTAATTTTGGATTGGACATGCTTAATACAAGTCTGGAAGGAGAGTTTACAGTCTAGCCAGACACCTAAGTATTTCTAATAGTTGTAGTCAGAACCGTCCAGAGTAGTGATGCTAGTCGGGCAGGCGGGTGCGGGCAGCGATCGGTTGAAGAGCATGCATTTAGTTTTACTAGCATTTAAGAGCAGTTGGAGGCCACGGAAGGAGAGTTGTATGGCACTGAAGCTCGTTTGGAGGTTTGTTAACAAAGTGTCCAAAGAAGGGCCAGATGTATACAGAATGGGGTCGTCTGCGTAGAGGTGGATCATGGAGTCACCCGCAGCAAGAGCGGCATCATTAATATATACATTGAAAAGGGTCGGCCCGAGAATTGAACCTTGTGGTGCCCTCATAGAGAGTGCCAGAGGTCCAGACAACAGGCCCTCCGATTTGACACACTGAGCTCTATCTGAGAAGTGATTGGTGAACCAGGCGAGGCAGTCATTTGAGAAACCAAGGCTGTTGAGTCTGCCGATAAGAATACGGTGATTGACAGAGTCGAAAGCCTTGGCCAGGTCGATGAAGATGGCTGCACAGTAAAGTATTTTATCAATGGCGATTATGATATTGTTTAGTACCTTGAGTGGGACTGAGGTGCACCCATGACCAGCTTGGAACCCGGATTGAACAGCGGAGAAGGTACAGTGTGATTCGAAATGGTCAGTAATCTGTTTGTTAACTTGGCTTTCAAAGACTTTGGAAAGGCAGGGCAGGATGGATATAGGTTTGTAACAGTTTGGGTCGAGGTGGAAAGCATGGCCAGCCATAGAGAAATGCTTATTGAAATTCTCAATTATCGTGGATTTATCCGTGGTGACAGTGTTTTCTAGCCTCAGTGCAGTGGACAGCTGGGAGGAGGTACTCTTATTCTCCATGGACTTACAGTGTCCCAGAACATTTTGGAGTTAGAGCTGCAGGATGCAAATTTCTGTTTGAAAAAGCTAGCCTTTGCTTTCCTAACTGACTGTGTGTATTGGTTTCCTGACATACCTGAAAAGTTGCATATCGCGGCGACTATTCAATGCTAGTGCAGTACGCCACAGGCGTCCTCCAGAAACTAACCTCCAGCTCCTACTCCTGTTTAATTGTTGAGTCTTTCCTCTTTTGTTCTCTATTGCTCCTTGTTTTTTTTGCTCCTTTTTAAGCAAGGGGGAGGCTGATGACATCAGAGGGCACTATCAGACCAACTTCTTGAATGGCCTACTCCATGAAGTTTGCATGTGTCTAAAAAACATTATTTTACTCAAAACATTTGTTTTTACACTTAAAGCTACAATATGTAACATTATGGGCAACCTGACCAAATTCACATAGAAATGTGAGTTATAGATATTTCATTCTCATTGAAAGCAAGTCTAAGAAGCTGTAGATCCATTCTATGTTGGCTATTTCTATGCTTACCATTTTTAAGATAATTTTTTTGCGTCTTTTATTTTCGATTTTGTACACCAGCTTCAAAGAGCAGAAAATACAACATTTTTGGTTATGGAAAATATATTTCACAGTGGTTAAGATTCTCTACACAATTACTTGTTTTGTCACATAAACTGAAATTTGGCTAATTATTAGAATTTTAGCTACCCGGTAATGGTGGAGCGGTTTATTTAATACATTACTGTATTTATACTGTACGTGGGATATTGTTTTTCAACATGAAAAGTTAAACCATTCTACCACTGAGCTTTGACGATAGCGCCAGCTAAATTCAGGGCAGCAATGTTGTTGAGCGCTAGCAACACTTTTGCAGTTGTCCAAAAATCGGCAGTAACAAAGATGACCTACATACTGGCCAGCGGTATGTTCTGTTTGCTTCAATGTTTTCTATGTTGCATGACGGTTTGAACTGAACGACACGTTTCCTTTGAGGTATGTTTGCTCCCGTTTGTTAGGTGTGGCCTGGCCAATATGAGTTTGAGCATCTGAAACTTGTGCAACACACCATATGGAAGCTGGGCCACTATAATCAAAACATTTTTCAACTGGTCTTTCAGTACAGTACCGTTTCCGTTGTATTCAACTTTGCACACCATTCTGTCGCACTGAACGCAACCCTGGAAGCCTCAAATCTGTTATAGACGGAAGTCTGTGACATGAAAGACCAATCAGGACTCATCTCTCGGCATGTCCAGCCACTCCATTAGCTCAGCCAATCAGGGCAAGCCAGGAAGGATCCTGTCTTTCTCCCTGGAAGCATTCAGTACGAAAAAAACGGTGTGCAACATTCAGTTAAACGGCCAGTAAAACGGGGAGGGGTTGGGTTGTGGGTTGAAAAGTGAGGGGATTCTATCAATGACCCAGGCATGCACTCGGTGAAGCGAGTTAACGTTGATTTGCATTCAATTTCGAATCGGGCCACCTCCTGGGCATGAGCAAAGTGCCCCGTTGTGAGCGACGACGAAGTCGGCTGAAAACAAAAGTGACATAGGTTAAGCACATAAGTAAGATTCTTTGTTTCCATATGCAAAAGTGTTTACTTTTGATAGAAAAGGCTTTTTCTGCCTTCCAAATGAGTTGTTGACAACATGACCGGGCGGCGCAGATTACTGTTCTTTTTGAGACGGGCGCTCCTCCCACACCGCTTTTGTTACAGAATGGCTCAATTACGCTTTACAAATTATGAATATGCTTGAGAATACGTCGCTCATTGCTTCAAGCCACAACTGCCAAACAGAGCATACGTACCTCAAAGTCTGTTAAAAAACATTGAAGAACATTTTGGGGAAATCTGTCATGTAGTACAAATGTTCACACAATGTAGCAAACATTTAATCAAACTGAATGCACCCCTATATAGCTTAGTGCTTTCTCCTTAGCTAAACTAGGCTTGTAATTTGTTTTACATATCATTACAGTGGCAGTCAAAAGTTTGGACACACATTTCTTTATCTACTATTTTCTACATTGTAGAATAATTGTGAAGATATCAAAAAAATAACACAAATGGAAACATGTTGTCACCAAAAAAGTGGATACATAATAAAAATAACAACCCTACTGTGAATTAGAAACTAGCACCAGCTTCCTTAATCCCATCACAAATGGTTACTAAACAACTCAAGACATCAAAATGGGTTCTTAGATACTTATGACAATGTGTATAATGCATTATAACCACATCATGATGCATTATTCCTGTATGTTAAAGAGACTGGACCCATTCATCTCAATATGAATTATTGATATTTTAAACAAATAGGTTCAACAGTGGGTGTTGTCCTCACCTGTGCTCTGTGCCGTCCTGACCAGTCTCTGACCCAGGACACCAGGGTGTGTGTGTGTGTGTGTGTGTGTGTGTCTCTCACCTGTGCTCTGTGCCGCCCTGACAAGCCCCTGTCTCAGCACTTCCCTCACCCAGGGCTTGACCTTCTCGCGACCACCCACCACAGAAACCACCAGGTTAGGGGAGGGCACCCCCCAATGGGCCGTCATCAGGCTGTATATGATATGAGGTGGGGTGTCGCATGACAAACGCAGGAACTGACCAATAGGAAGAGAAGAGATGGACAATTAGTATCGCCACACAATGACGTTATGATGATCAAGCGGCTGTGGTGGTTTATGAATACCTATGCTACATAAAGTGCTCCTAGCTCGTTGCTTGTTTTGCCTATGGTGTAGCTATTCAGAGGCAAAGAGATATCGGTACAGGTGAGAACATTCCGTCTGACTGAGCCAATGTTGTGAGGCCTGGCAGCACTGCTAGAACACGACTTCTCTGCTATGGTTCCATAAAATGCCAGACAGATGTTCTGCTGCGACAGCCTCATACAGTATCTCACCACTGTTAAATCATATGACACATGGGGAAAAAAGTGTTTTCTTAACGTTTAAACTACTTTTTTTCTTGTTAAAACGGTAAGAAAGATTCATAAAATTCCACGTGAATTCACAATGCAGAATATCAATTCCGAGCCGAACCCGATATCGGGTGCTTTCGACATATACCCCTTGTGAATGGCTGCATTGCAGCTAGAGTTATGGGAGGACAGTGTGGTCAGTGGAGAAGGCACTGTGGCCTTTGACCATACCTGGTTGGTTTTCCAATCCATCAATGAGAGTAACCGATCCATCAAGTTTGCTCCAAGTAGCAGGGGTACAGATTCGAGGCTGGTAACATACACAGGGTGAACGAGCGATACATCCTGGAAGTGAAGTTTCAGCATGACTCTCAATGTGAGAGGCGAAGTAGTCCGAGGGGCCCCTCGAAGTGTAGAGTCACATCGTTCCACTTTTAACCAACGTTTAGTTGGATTCAATGCCCTTTTGAGATCATTGAACATTGTTTGAGAGATGGACGATATTGTCGCGCCCGAATCAATTAGTGCATGACAAGTTAAGCAATCTTACAGGACTGTTTCCAGGTATGGGCATTTAGATTCGTGTTTAGTGGACATATTCCCCACAAAGCGGAGTGGTCGTTCACAACGATGTGATGTGCCATTTCTGTTCAAGGTGGAAGCAGATCGACTCTTCAGATTTTGAGTGGGCTTGGCTTTAACGAAGAGTTTGACCTTTAACTTTGCAACCTTTGTATCAGAGTCTATAGACAAAGCCTGTGGGCTTGTTTCTTGATCAAGCGGGCCCTGGATAGGGTCTCGAGTGAGAGCGGGAGAAATTTTAATTTTAACGTCCTTGCTATCGGTGTTAATTCCTGCGGACCTGGTGTCCGGTAATTCCCCGTCTAGTCCTTGTGACTTATCTTTAACCCTTTTCTCAAAATGTTCTCGCTTTAGTCCTTCACATAGTGGAACTTCTGGTGAACATTGGTCTACGTTTTGATCGTCCTTCAACCCTTTGTTACCCTTGTGCTCTGACACTATGTGTGGGTTGGGTGCAGGAACGTAGCGAACAGGTCGATTGTAGCGGTAGTCGTTTTGATGACGACGTACTTTACAGTTATTTCGACTGCGGAGGTTATTGGAATCGTGGTTTTGTGGTAGAAAACGTTGTTGTGCGTCATCTCTCAACGCTCCAATACCAGATAATGCACCCTCTAACTGGAGTGAGTGCTCCTGGTCAAACTTCACTTCTCCCTAAGGCCAAAGCCACATGGGATTCCACTGGAGGCGGGACTTCCGCCAGTACTGGGGTTTACTAAATGTTCTTTGCAAAAGCAGATTTTACTGATTGATCTATTTTAATGATAAATAAAACCTGAATAAGCTATTTGGGAATTAAACCTTAAATTAACCTGAACCTTGTTGATCTAGGTTAATGTGAAAAGTTTAAATTGTCACATTGTAGAGAACCAATCAATTTGGATATTATTTAAAAGATCCACTTGAAAGATAAATCTGGCAATTTCACTTGTTAGTAACTTCTTGGGCACAGGGGGCAGTATTTTCACGTCCGGATGAAATGCATGCCCAAATTCAACTGCCTGCTACTCATCCCCAGAAGATAATATATGCATATTATTAGTAGAGTTGGATAGAAAACACTCTGCAGTTTCTAAAACTGTTTGAATCATGTCTGTGAGTATAACAGAACTTATTTAGCAGGTGAAACCCTGAGAACAAACCATTCAGATTTTTTTTAAGTCACTCTCTTTCAATAGGGTTTTAATTGGGAATCCAGATTTCTAAGGGACCTTCTTGCAGTTCCTATCGCTTCCAATGGATGTCAACAGTCTTTAGAAATTGGTTGAGGTTATTCCTTTGTGTAATAAAGAAGTACGGCCATCTTGAACGAGGGTCATTTGAAGTGTACTGTTAGATAGAGTCACGTGACCAGAATGCATGCTACAATTTGTTTTCTTCCTATATTGAACACAGATCATCACGTCTTCAATTTTATTGATTATTTACGTAAAAAAATACCTAAAGTTGTATTACAAAAGTAGTTTGAAATCTTTTGGCAAAGTTTACAGGTAACTTTTGAGATATTTTGTAGTCACGTTGCATAAGTTGGAACCGGTGTTTTTCTGGATCAAACGCGCCAAATAAATGGACATTTTGGATATATATCGACGGAATTAATCGAACAAAAGGACCATTTGTGATGTTTATGGGACATATTGGAGTGCCAACAAAAGAAGCTCGTCAAAGGTAAGACATTAATTATATTTTTATTTCTGCGTTTTGTGTCGCACCTGCAGGGTTGAAATATGCTTTCTCTCTTTGTTTATGGAGGTGCTATCCTCAGATAATAGCATCGCTTGCTTGTGCCGAAAAGCCTTTTTGAAATCTGACATGTTGGCTGGATTCACAACAGGTGTAGCTTTAATTTTCTATCTTGCATGTGTGATTTAATGAAAGTTAGATTTTTATAGTAATTTATTTGAATTTGGTGCTCTGCATTTTCCCTGGCTTTTGGCCAGGTGGGATGCTAGCGTCCCACATATCCCAGAGAGGTTAAATTGAATGAGACATCGATATCCAGTTCGCTTAACGTGATCCACGTTTGGGTGTCACCTAATTATTTTTCAAGTGATGTACTGGCGATTCTTCACCACCAGTGATTGCAGAAAGCTGAAATCAAACGGAAGTACAAAAGGGTGGGACTTCCGCCGCGCAATGCGGAGGAATTTCCACGGGACATAGGAAAAATAAAATACTGTTTCCCTTTGTTAGCTTAGCATCTTGGGCAAGTTTATCCTACTTTGTAAAATAAATCTCACTTCCAAGCACAATGACTGGACGACTGGAGGCACTATTCTTAGCTTGTTCAAATGGAAACATACACAACCAATATCTTTCTCTATCCGCATACAACAGTCTGTTTGCACGATTGATACTGTATATATAATTCAACTGCAAAGTTCAATTCTATCTTAGATTCCTTGCAAGGGGCGTCATAATATGTCGTGTCTTTGGCATCATTAAAGTGAAGACTGTTATTTTATCAAATCAATTCTCTGTAATTATTATTACGTGATTAAACAAATCATGTAAATGTAATTAACTAGGAAGTTGGGGCACTAAAGAAAATCTTCAGATTACAAAGTTATAATTTTCCGAATATAACTCTTCAGATATTTTAATATCTGATCAGTCTTCTAATTAATGAATTATTCCTAACCTCACGTTAGTCTCATTCCAAATGTTGTAAATTGTTGGTTATCTGCACGAACCCAGCCTTTACTATGAATCATCCATACATCAATTGTCTTAATCATTTATTTACTAACTAACTAAATAATCACAGAAATGCATAAACAAACAACACAGTAGACATGGTTACAAGGAAATGATAGGGGAGGTTCCCTAGAGGCTAAGCCGATATGACAGCTTGGTGGACAAAGGGAAGTGGGTGTGGACTGAGACAGGGGGAAAGACAAAAAGAGTCACTACACAGTTGATCATTATATTAATTGAAATGCTAATCCTTTGCACATGAACGCTCACTCATTCGGGAATAATTTCAGTCAATATATATTTACGCCCAGTGTGTCATCACTGTTGGAAAGTTCATCCGAGGGTCTCTCTCTGTGCTTCCCTGAAGTCTTTCGTGGTTAGAATGGATACTTCAGAGTACCATTCAGAAATGTTCTCATAGAATAGAACGGCGGTTGCCGGTCTTCGCAGGTTGACATAATTTCTAGCTGCAGACTAGTAATTAGTATCTAAGATTTGCTCTCATTCTTTCGGGATCGATAGTCTCCGAGTTGAACCATTTCCAGCCGTGTAGCCAATGCTCCATGTGGTATGGTTAGGAATTCAACAACCATTGCAACCTTAGCTTATACTGAGGTTTTTGTGGTCTAAACTCAACCTGTGCTCCCTCAGTGTCCACTCAGGTACGCGTGGTCTGAAGAGGATTTCTTCAGGAGGGTTTTTTATTCGTAACAGTAGAAAAGGACTGTTCCATGATGCCAGATCATGTCTGTGCTCACGGGGGCGGGCCAATGACTTGGTTAAACTTTAAAGGGAATAGGTTAATTAAAGGTTTAGCCTCATATTACATAATTTCACAAATAGTTTAATCTTTACTCATTAATTTTATACAAGAAGTAGATGCAAACCCCATAACTGAGAAATGTACATATTCAGAGATATAGTCATGTGTGTTTCCTGTCCTGAGGTCACCAAATGAAACACACTCGTCATACATAAGTATCCACGGACCATTCCCACCTTTTCACAAGTGGACATTTTGTATCAAATCCCTATTTTGGGGATTTAGGAGTTCGTCATGTGAAATCCTTTGTTCTCTCTATGTGTCTCTTTCTGCATGGCCAGGGGGAGAGAGTATCCTCCAGGAATTTGATCATTGCTTATTTATTCACGTTTACTGTGTCAATTTCAATCAGGCACTGACGTTATCCACCTGAGAAACACTGGTAACCCGGAAACAGAATTGAAGCAGAAACAGAAGCAATTGACCACTGAGAGTTCTCAAGCTGTGAGCTTTTCACACTTTGATGTCACAATCAGAGCCAATCATAAGCGTAAAAATGCTCACAATAATAATCGATTGTGAGTTATTTTACACTATGAGCTTTTTTACAAGACACCAGGCACTAAGCCAGCTACCTAATGAATGAATCACTCAGCCAAAATACTGACAGAGATGTGTGTGCATGTGTGTATGCAAATGTGTTGATATGTGTATCCGCATACATGTGTGTGAGTGTGTGTTACCCACATGGCTGTGTCTCCTGCCGGCCCCTGCGAACTCCAACTCGCCGAAGGCGTCGGTGGGGTACTCTGAGGAGTGCTGAGAGCTGTCCCACTGGCTGACGATGGCCGCCCCGAAGAAGTCTCCTGTAGCGATGGAGCAGTGTGTCTCCCGCACACCGCCACACTGACACAACACCCCATTGCTGACAGGGAGAAAGAGATACACATGAATACACACAGACAAACACACACACACACACAACCAGCCATAACAGTCAACAGATAGACACACACACACTGATATCATTTGCTTTGCATGGACTAGATACAATTTGCATCGGGTAACTGTATTGTAACAATACTTTAACTGTATTGTGTCAGACAGATGGACCACTCAGTGACCCAGAGAGAGGCTGTACCTTAATGAGTCCTCTACGAACGTGGTGCAAACTCTCTTTTTGATGATCTTGGGGATCCAGCTCTGTGAGGGAAAGAGATTGTCACTATTAGATACTTGCTGAACTCTCTAACATTATATAACAGGCTACAGCCTACAGATGTTGAAGTGTAAGTGAAACAGGGTGATTGGTAGCAATTAGTAAATAGCCAAGGCAACATACACGTTGTGACTCTCAGAAAAAAGGGTATTATTTTTTGTCAATGATCTATAACAAAATACTCTGTAATGTTTGCCAGGTCGCAATTGTAAATGAGAACTTGTTCTCAACTTGCCTACCTGGTTAAATAAAGGTAAAATAAATAAATAAAATGTTAAAGTGTAAGACAAATTCTAACATTTGTAAAAACAAATAGGAAAAATAAAACAAATATATCTTAGATAAGTATTCAACCCCCTGAGCTTTCCACACCTGGATTGTGCAACATTTGCCCATTCTTCTTTTCAAAAATGTTCAAGCTCTGTGAAATTGGTTGTTGCCATAGATTTTCAAGCAAATTTAAGTCAAAACTGTAACTCGGCCACTCAGGAACATTCACCATCTTCTTGGTAAGCAGCTCCAGTGTAGATTTGGCCTGGTATTTTAGGTTATTGTCCTGCTAAATTCAACTTGCACATCTGAGCTATCTTTTTTGCAGGTGCATGGTAACAGTTGAATAAAATTAGAAAAAAGAAGGAACCCGCACACTGCTCTTGATAGTATCACTGCTCTTTAATCAGCTTTACGTATCGGCCTTCATCAGAGCTCTGAGGCCGATACATAAAGCTTATTAAAGAGCAGTGATACTATCAAGAGCAGTGTGCGGGTTCCTTCTTTTTTCTCATTTCCCCTTTTTTCTCAGGTTATTGTACTGCTGCAAGGTGAATTCATCTCCCTGTGTCAGGTGGAAAGCAGACTGAACCAGGTTTTCCTCTAGGATTTTGCCTGTGCTTAGCTCCATTCCATTTATTTCTTATCCTGAAAAACTCCCCTCTCCTTAACGATTACAAGCATACCCTTAAAACATGATTCCTCTAACGAAGAGGAGTAGTATGAAGGATCAGAGGACCAAAACGCAGCGTGGTAAGTGTTCATGTTTTTTAATAAATAACGAACACTGAACAAAACAATAAAGTGAAGTAAATCAAACCGAAACAGTCCCGTGTGGCACAGACACTAACACGGAAAATAAACACCCACAACCCAAAAGTGAAACCCAGGCTACCTAAGTATGATTCTCAGTCAGGTACAACAATTGACAGTTGCCTCTGATTGAGAACCATACTGGGCCGAACTCAAAATCCAACATAGACTGCCCACCCAACTCACGCCCTGACCATACTAAAACAAAGATATAATAACAGAACTAAGGTCAGAACGTGACAGAGTGGTACTCAGTAATGTGTTGTATTGGATTTCCCCCAAACATAACACTTTGTATTCAGGACAAAAAGTGTATTACTTTGCCAAATTTGTGGAGTAACTACAATATTGTTGATCCTTCCTCGGTTTTCTCCTATCACAGCTAGTGACCGTATTACCACCACAACGGCGGTCACAAGTCATGAAGGCAGTCAAATTCCATGTGACCGTTTAGTCACCGTAAATAATTAGGCTTCTCCAAGCTCTGATTCTGCTGATGGTCATTAGTATCCTACCAAACTTGAAAATCAAACACTTCATGAGAGCCCATGAGCTCATGTTGCACAACATTTCTAACTGCATGAGAAAAAAGTGTGATGGCCTCTATTAAAAAGAGGAGAATCCCATCAGCTCTTTATACACTATACCTACTACATATATTACTCAACTTTCTTAATATTAAGCACATTGCTTATCTTTACAACAGGAGTATAGCCTACTTGGCTGGCACGAAATTAACCATGGGAAAAGCGTCCTCCATTCGCTATTACAGTCCATTCGGAAATTATTCAGACCCCTTGTCTTTTTCCACAATTGTTTTTTCCCCGTCATTAATCTACACATAATACACCATTATGACAAAGCAACATTTAAAAAAAAACATTTTTCAAAATGTATTAAAAATAAAAAACTGATATCACATTTACATAAGTATTCAGACCATTTACTCAGTACCTTTGGCAGCCTCAAGTCTTCTTGGGTATCACGCTACAAGCTTGGCACACCTGTATTTGGGGAGCTTCTCCCATTCCTCTCAGCAGATCCTCTCAAGCTCTGTCAGGTTGGATGGGGAGCGTTGCTGCAAAGGTATTTTCAGGTCTCTCCAGAGATGTTCGATCGGGTTCGAGTCCGGGATCTGGCTGGACCATGCAATGACATTCAGAGACCTGTCCTGAAGCCACTCATGCGTTGCCTTGGCTGTGTGCTTAGGGGTCGTTGCCCTGTTGGAAGGTGAACCTTCACCTCAGTCTGAGGTCCTGAGTGCTCTGGAGCAGGTTTTTATCAAGGATCTTTCTGTACTTAGCACCGTCCATCTTTACCTCGATCCTGACTAGTTTCCCAGTCCCTGCTGCTGAAAAACATCCCCACCGCATGAAGGTGCAGGTTTCTTCCAGACGTGACGCTTGGCATTGTCGTGGAAAATTATATAATTAGTCATGCTATCCCATGTTTAACTGCTTAAAGAATAGTCTCTTGTTATATACTAGTGCTTTTTCTAAACGTGTCTTTGTGTGACTTAGTCAGAAGACTGGGCATATAGCTAAGATCCATTTAGGTGCAACAGCAGCATGTGAGACATCCCATGAGTTTACTGCAGAAAGTCAGCTGTATAAAACCTTGCAGAAAGAAGCACATTATAGTGTGAACTGTGACAAAACACAGTTATACGTTTGAGCCCTCGTGCTCTCAACCTCGGCTATCTTAATCTGCACAGACAAACAAATGGCCTTTTACACTATGTTGCATCCCTGTTTCCCCACATCTGCTAAACTGCCTTGTAGACAAGAGGTTGTACTTTTTCTATAAAAGCTAAGACCCAACTATGTTCGTTGGGCCTTAACTATGCACTGTTGCAGGGCATGGTTAACTGCTCCATTTTTGCTAATCTACAGCCTCTCTCTTCTTTAGAATTTTTTAGAATCTTGTTGCTCATGGTCTGAGAGTTCTTTTGGCAAACTTCAAGCGTGCCTTTTACTGAGGAATGTCTTCCGTCTGGCCATTCTACCATAAAGGCCTGATTGGTGGAGTGCTGCAGAGATGGCTGTCCTTCTGGAAGGTTCTCCCTGGAAGGTTCTCTCTCTGTTAGAGTGACCATCGGGTTCTTGGTGACCTCCCTGACCAAGGCCCTTCTCCCCTGGTTGCTCAGTTTGGCTGGGCGGCCAGCTCTAGGTAGACTCTTGGTGGTTACAAACTTCTTCCATTTAAGAATGAATGGGGCCCCCAGATAGCATATGATAGAAAAATGTGTAGAATTGCAGGAAATTATCTGTAAAACTGCTAAAAAAATTCTCTGCCTTGTGACAAAATGTGAACAAAAGCACGAGATGGCCCACTGGTCACACATTGGTTGAATCAACATTGTTTCAACATTGAACCAACTTGGAATAGACGTTGAATTGAAGTCTGTGCCCAATGGAGTCCTATAAAACAGCAAAAGCGTAGAATTGCAGGAAATTTGCATTTTCTCTTCCACAACAGATGTAGGATAAAAAATATAAAAAAATCTCCTTTTAGATTACATTTTAAGACAGCAAAATATGTGAGGACCCCCAAAATCAAATAACTACCACAGTCAAGGACCTCCAATATGTAGACAACTGTGCAATTATCGCTCACTCCAAAGCAGACCCCCAAACTGCCCTCAAAAGCATCTCCGAAGCATACAAGAGCCTGGGACTGAGCCTGAACTTACAGAAAACAAAAAGGTGCTCCACCAACCTGCCCAAGGACAACCACCAAATCTGATAGTAACTCACGTTGGGAAGGGAACCACTTGACAACGTGGAACACTTTGCTTACCTTGGCAGTCACCTCTCACAACGAGTCACCATTGAGGAAGAAATACAGATCAGGAAATGCTGTGCCAGCACAGCCTTTGGAGAACAGACAAATCACGTGTCCAAAAACCACAACCTCAGAACCAACACGAAACTCATAGTGTACAAAGGCTGTCATAATCCCAACCCTCTCTATGGCTGTGAGACGTGGGTGACATACAAAAAGCACATTCAAAAACTGGAGCGTCGACAGCAACAGTTCTTGAGGAAAATACTGAACATCAGGAGGGAGGATCGACGGACCTGCGTCCTGACCCAGGCCAACATCCCAAGCATAGAATCCCAAATCAACTCCGATGGACAGGACACTGCCCAAACAACTGCTGTACTGGCAACTGGCAGGGGTGAACACAAGGGGGCAAAATAAAAAAGGTACAGACATCCTTAAAACCAACCTCAAAAAATGCAATATTAACACAACAAACTGGGAACTCTACACAAAACAGAGCCACATGGCAACAATTTACACACCAAGCTACAATAGACTATGAGGACATCCTCACAACTCTGGCCAATGAAAAACGACACTTCCCTCCCCTCCAACCTCACATGCAGCGTCTGTAGATGGGTCTGTGGCTCCAGGATTGGCCTGCTCAGCCACAGCAGGACCCACAACAAGCAAGCCACCGAAAAACAACCTGTGAAAAAATTATCCTCCACCTCGAGGGATTGCTGATGACTGAATAAAAGACATTTGATAACAAACAACAGCCACACATGAATCATTATGTCACCAGAATAAGATCCTCAATATTTATTGGAATGGCGCATCAAACTCATCAATGTGCATTTTTGCCAAGTTCATAACTTATTTCATCTGTAGCCTAATAAACTGCATGCTTTCCCAAGTCATAGTGGGAGGACCACACAACATATCATCACGTGACTCCAAGTTAACTTCTATATGATGGTTACTAAATCAATATTGGCGCATAAAAGGCGTTTTCTACCGCCATTTCGCGCATAATACATTTTACCGATTCAAAAAGATCCCACCGTGTCAAACAAACAAATTGTCTGTTGACATTTACGAAAATGTCCCTACATTTCCTTGTTTCCATCAACCCGGTCGTGACTTTTTTTAATGCGTCAGGTACAGTAATTCACCCGGATGAAATGGTTGAATGGAAACCTGGTTAGTGTCTCTTTATTTGCTCTCTTGAAGATGTACAGCCTTCAATTGCTTGTCTCTCCTTTGTTTATTTTTCTTGGCTCAATGACTTTCATGCATAGTACCATGTATACCAGCATGTGGGCTATCATGTCTTATTTTCACAAGTTTAGTTTGTGAGAGGCTGCATACAGACAAAATGTATGGGCCAACTGTTACTCATAACCTACATTTATGGTCTGTAAGTGAATGAATGGACATTTTATTTTTGATTCACAGACAATGATTCATAGACAATGATTCACAGAGATAATTCTTCTAATTTTCTGTGCAGTGGCGCCGCATAAAGAGTGAAAAATATATCAATAGATAATTGTAAATAAGGTTATCCGAGCAATAATTATAACCCTAGGGCAGTAAAAAATTAAAATAAATTGTAATACAGATAAATAAATACAGAAAAATTAAATGGAAGGTGTTTAAACCCAATCTAGCACAAAGGGAAGATTTAAGTGTGAGACAGGCCTACAATCTATATAACTACCTGCCATTTGCTTTATAGGAGCTAATTATTTTTATAATTTAATTATAGGTTGCACTTTTTATTTTATTACAGGCTTTATCTAAAAATTCCGCGAACGGAAATAGACAGAAAAACTTTTCAGTTTCTACTCATCACACACCACACAATGCCAGAGTATATCTGGTGGTCTTTCAGGAATAAGAACAAGGGTATATCGTGGTAGAAAGGGCAATCGATGATACAATCTATTTCATTCTCTATTTCTTTGAGGTCACAAAAGTTACATAGTCTTTCCTCTTCCATTTCACAATTACAACGACCTGTTTCAATATGCAGGAGCAATATCCCTGATCTCACCTTTTTCAATACGCAGGAACAATATCCCTGATCTCACCTGTTTCAATATGCAGGAGCAATATCCCTGATCTCACCTGTTTCAATACGCAGGAACAATATCCCTGATCTTACCTGTACACATAGCAATCTCTTGCTTTTAGGTGGTTGTACATAATATCGCTCACACAGAAACGCAACCTTAATGAAACAAAAGGTTCACTATTTGGGTTTATGATTAATCCACCCATTTCTTTCCGTATTGCATCATTAGTTGTTTTTTTAAACAGCATTGTCTCTCTTAATTTGGTTTTCATACAACTGTTCACAGTCCAACTGTTGGAAAAGGTCAGACATTTCGGTTGCCCATGCTCCCCCTATGTAGATCCCAGCTGGCTATTCTGGCAATTGGCATATCCAACAGTCTATTCCAAAGTCTCACCATACACACCTTCCATCTCACCTCACAGGGTTCCCAGCCCATGTCCCCCAGTTATTGCAAGTATAGGTGCAAACTTGTGGATACTTACACTGAACAAAAATGTGCAACATGCAACAATTTCACAGATTTTACTGAAATACAGTTCATATAAGGAAATCAGTCAATTGAAATGAATTCATTAGGCCCTAATCTATGGATTTCACATGACTGGGAATACAGATATGCATCTGTATTCTCAGTAGGGGCATGGATCAGGAAACCAATCAGTATCTGCTTTGATCACCATTTGCTTCATGCAATGCAACACTTCTCCTTCACATCAGGGTGCTGATTGTGGCCTGTGGAATGTTGTCCCACTCCTCTTCAATGGCTATGCGAAGTTGATGGATATTGGCGGAAACTGGAACACGCTGTTGTACACATCGATCCAGAGCATCCCAAACATGTTCAATGGATGACATGTCTGGTGAGTGTGCAAGCCATGGAAGAACTGGGACATGTTCAGCTTCCAGGAATTGTGTACAAAACCTTGTGACATGGGGCCTGCCTTATCATACTGAAACATGAGGTGATGGCGGAGGATGAATGGCACGACAATGGGCCTCAGGATCTCAATGCATTCAAATTGCCATTGATAAAATACAATTGTGTTTGTTGTCCGTAGCTTATGCCTGTCCATACCATAACCCCACCATGGGGCACTTTGTTCACAATGTTGACATAAGCAAACCGCTCGCCCACACTGCCATCTGCCCAGTACAGTTGAAACCGGTATTCATTAATGAAGAGCACACTTCTCCAGCATGCCAGTGGCCCTCGAAGGTGGGAATTTGCCTGTCAGTTACCACGCCAAACTGCAGTCAAGTCAAGACCCTGGTGAGGACAACGAGCACGCAGAGGAGCTTCACTGAGTCAGTTTCTGACAGTTTGTGCAGAAATTCTTCAGTTGTGCAAACCCACAGTTTCATCAGCTGCCTGAGTGGTTGGTCTCAGATGATCCTGTAGGTGAAGAAGCCAGATGTGGAGGTTCTGGGCTGGTGTGGTTACACATGGTCTGCGGTTGTGGGGCCGGTTGGACGTACTGCCAAATTGGCTTATGGTAGAGAAATTAACATTCAATTATCTGGCAACAGCTCTGGTGGACATTCCTGCAATCAGCATTCCAATTGCATGCTCATAACTTGAGACATCGGTGACATTGTGCTGTTTGACAAAAATGCACATTTTAGAGTGGCCATTTATTGTCCCCAACACAAGGTGCAACTGTGTAATGATCATGCTGTTTAATCAGCTTCTTGATATGTCACACCTGTCAGGTGGATGGATTATCTTGGCAAAGGAGAAATGCTCACTAACATGGGTGTAAACATTTGTGCACAACATGTGAGAGAAATAAGCTTTTTGTGCATATGGAAAATTACGGTGAACTTTTATTTAAGCTCATGAAACATGTGACCAACACTTTACATGTTGCCTTTATATTTTTGTTCAGTGTAAATGATAAAACTGCTCTGTTATTGACATTTTTGAGATACCTCTTAGCACCCCAAACTCCTGCTGAATAATCATTGTCAATAAGTAATTGTCACAAGGGTTGAAAATGAAGTTATTCTTGTATCCAAATCACCACAGGAATTCTGTGCCATTTATGATCAATTTACAGTTGTGCAGATATATAAAAAATATTTGCCAAACACAATGGCCTTACGCTATAGCCCTGAGTCGGTAGATTTTTGGCAATGAATGTTAAAGCTCCTGGCATAGACGAATGTAGGCTATATCAAGATTAGGTTACAACAGGTTTAGTGGAACTGTAAGATCAAGATTAAGTTACAAAAAGTTTACTGGTGCTTGTAAGCACTTCTAGACTACTGAATTTCAGTCATTAGTTAAAGTGATTGAGGGAATTATATTTAAATGACAACCACAAGTCTGAACTCGCATTGAGGTGACGTGGTCACAGACTATTTACTGCAATTTACCTCTGGTTGGAGAGTTAAGGCACACTACCCTACCAAGCAAAAGAGCAGTAACTGATCATAGAGTGAAACTGAGAAAAAGGACCTCAACGTTTTTTTTTAAATTGTAGGCATATCATTGGAGATGTGGTCATCTGTTGTCTTACTATGAGATCATTTTTTATTCAAACTGACATTGACGTGACCTTTGACCCTAGACTGCAGTTACTGCCTTCTTGCTTGGTACACCCACTGGAATACGTTTCCATTACCTTTTTTTTTGTTTACACAAACTTGTTTTCATATATTTATTTGCATGTGGCTGTCAGTGTCATATAGTTTGATACTTGTATCAGCAAAGAACAATAAATAATACCAAGGTAAACAGTAGACACTGCAGCCCAACGCTCAGTGAAACCAAGGTAATCAGTAGACACTGCAACCCAACGCTCAGTGAAACCAAGGTAAACAGTAGACACTGCAGCCCAACGCTCAGTGAAACCAAAGGTAAAAGGCAGTTACTGCCTTTTTTATTGGGTCCACTGTAACTTTTTGCAGTTACTGCCTTTTTTATTGGGTTCACTGTAACTTTTTGCAGTTACTGCAAACATGACTCCCATTTTCTCCATAACACAACACAATGGAGGCAGGATATTTGTCCACATTATAAAGCATGTATTTAATGTATAGAAATGTAAATAACCAATGTTTGACAAAATGTGCATTTAATGCTGTTTTGCTTGCTAGGGCAGTCAGTATAGGATAGGCTATCACTCTCCCAGCTAGTCTATTATGTTTTGCATGTCTGTCTTAACAATTGACGGGCGCCAATTTTTTTTTACAAATATCTGCGTAATCCCACTTGGGTCAAACTCCCGGAGTAGGCTAGGCTACTGCAATTTGAACCCTAAATTACATCCGAGTAAAATGTATATTTTGGAATAAAAGTTGTATTTATTATACGATAAATCGGTTAACGCTATACTTGTTGCGTTCAGCGAAACATTTTTTACAAAGAAACATAATCACATGGTGCATAACATATTGTAGCGTAATTTACGCAAGAGTTTGCCATGCGAATACCCAAAGGTTATTTAATGTTCTAAATTGCACAGTGTATAATAGTAGACCAAACCTGATCTTTCTCTGATTTTTCTGTTCCCGTTCTCCTTCCGCCTCCTTCATGCCTTTTATCCGTATCCTTCATGGTGCACTCTATACCCCTCCCTCTCGCCTCTTCTCTGGCAAGGGAATAAAACAATTCGAATAGGTCCGAAACCGCAAAACAAATAGTTTGAAGTTGACCGCTGGAAGTGCACCGCAAGCGGACACTGGTTCTGTATGGGGTGGACACAGCGATGTAAAACTATTCGGAATGGTCAACTCGAGCTGCGCTGCGCTCCGCCCACAACCTGTCACACCGAGCAACCTCAAGATGTTTACAGAGCTCGATGTACAGTAGCTCTGTGTAGTATAGTATAGCCGAGCCCACGACAGGTATGTTGCAGGCACGATGTAGAAATGGGAGGCTTCCAAAGGGATGTTTGGGAAGGGAGGGCAGGAAAGAATGTCCGGGGCATCTCGAGTGCATTCAATTACATTGCAGTATCTGTGTTTCCCCATCTTTGGACCAACAATCGCGAACGAATGAAACCTCTGCCCTAGGATGTAACATTGTTTGTGGTGTTACTGTTCAATCGTGGCGCAAGTTCTCATTCAAACGCAAACGCGTATCATCAAAGAGAGTGAGATCCGCTCTGACTCTTGAAAGTCAAAACAGAAAAACGGAAGGGTGGTGCCGAAAAAGTTAGAAAAAAAACAAAGAAGAGCTCTTGAGGCCGTCACTGCTAAATGTGGGAAATTAAGACTTTTTTACTGGTCCGAGTGTTGTGTCTGGGAGAAATGTACAGATTATTTGCTCTGGTGTAGTCGAGGTAGGAAAAAAACAGAAAGACAGTCACGCACACTGACACAGATCATGTACTACCACTACTGCCAGTTAGGCCTAATATTTTTTCCTGTATATTGTATGAAATATGTTTCATACCTACTATAGTAGGCTAATTATGGAAGGTGGATTTGGAGGAACATTTGGACACTAGTCTACTTGCAATATAGCCTAACGAGTCGTTAGATTGGCTTTTATAGCACATGAGTAAGGCAATGGCCATCTTCCACACATGTATAGAGTGCTTTTAAACGTAAATGCATTACAATAAAGATCCATTCGTGGACTGTCTGTGTATTTTAATTGTTTAATCAGTTTATTCGCTTCTGAATTTGTCTCTTCAGCCCAGCAAGTGAGTTTATGAGCTGGAGAAGCAAGTGACTCTGGTGTCGGATTACATTACATAGTTAAAGCACTGAAAGCTGGAATGTCCCACCTATCTCCCTTTTATTTCATTTGTTGAAAGGCCTGTCACAACTTGGCAGAAATGTACACATAGACGAAGCACACAACGCTGGAAATCTATCCGCATCCACATAAACTAGTCCCGACATCGCTCTTTGACAAACACAGAAGGTTGTATATTAGATTAAATAAATTAAATAGAAGAAAGGAGAGGAAGAGAGAAAGATACTGCCAAAACATTAAGGAAATGGAAGTCTGGCAGCCCAAACATTAAGGAACTCGTTTTTATCGGTAAATGGTTTATTACGGACCCTTAACGTGTTACTCAAAGTGTTAAAGTAGTTGGGAATGAATAAACACATATTAGACAAATGAGAAAAATCACTGAATAAATGCCTTATAGATGACCATTGGCTCATATAATACCTTATAACAGCCTAACTAGATATTTCAAATTGGTGTATTTCAAATGTTCCCCCCGGCCCACTTTGGAGTATTTAAATATTAGGTACATGTAATTCAATAGAGGAAATCAGGAGAACACTTTATTTTAAAGGTCTGAAATAAACCATTTATAAAGGCATCTATAAATTGTGTGGTCACCATTTATTAATCATTGCACCCACATCAATGAACCATTTACTAATCATTAGTAAAGTCTTGCAGCTATGTATATTGTATAAATACTAAATAAATGTTTTGAGTGACCAGTGTAATTTCTCACAAAAAGATGGGCATGGCATTGGTAGACTTTCCTGCTCTACCTGGTAAAAGAACAAGCACACAACATAGGATGTTTAAGGAAATATACAGTGCATTCGGAATGTATTCAGACCCCTTGACTTCTTCCAGGAGTTGTTACTTTACAGCCTTATTCTAAAATTGATTAAATCGTTTTTTCCCCTCATTCATCTACACACAATACCCTATAATGACAAAGCAAATATATGTGCTTAGAAATGTTTGCAAATGTATAACAAAAACAGAAAAATATCACATTTACGTAAGTATTCCCTTCACTCTGTACTTTGTTGAAGCACCTTACAGCCTCAAGTCTTCTTGGGTATGACGCAACAAGCTTTGCACAACTTTATTTGGGGAGTTCCTCCCATTCTTCTCTACAGATCCTCTCAAGCTCTCTCAGGTTGGATGGGGAGCGTCACTGCACAGCTATTTTCAGGTCTCTCCAGAGATGTTAGATCGGGTTTAAGTCTGGGCTCTGGCTGGGCCACTCGAGGACATTCAGAGACTTGTCCCAAAGCCACTCCTGCTTTGTCTTAGCTGTGTGCTTAGGGTTGTTATCCTGTTGGAAGGTGAACCTTCACCCCAGTCTGAGGTCCCGAGCGCTCTGGAGCAGCTTTTCATCAAGGATCTCTCTGTACTTTGCTCCGTTCATCTTTCCCTCGATCCTCATTAGTCTCCCAGTCCCTGCCGCTGAAAAACATCCCCACAGCATGATGCTGCTACCACCATGCTTCACCGTAGGGATGATGCCAGGTTTCCTCCAGACGTGACACTTGGCATTCAGGCCAAAGAGTTCAGTCTTGGTTTCATCAGACCAGAGAATCTTGTTTCTCATGGTCTGAGAGTCCTTTAGGTGCCTTTTGGTAAACTCCAAGCAGGCTGTCATACCTTTTACTGAGGAGTCTGGATTCTTTCTGGAAGGTTTTCCTATCGCTACAAAATAACTCTGGAGCTCTGTCAGAGTGACCATCTGGTTCTTGGTCCCTGAACAAGGCCCTTTCCTCCAATTGCTCAGTTTGGCAGGATGGCTCCAAACTTCTTCCATTTAAGAATGACGGAGGCCACTGTGTTCTTGGGGACCTTCAATGATGCAGACATTTTTTTGGCACCCTTCCTCAGATTTGTGCCTCAACACAATCCTGTTTTGGAGCCCTACAGACAATTATTTCGACCTCATGGCATTGTTTCTGCTCTGACATGCACTGTCAACTGTGGGACCTTATATAGACAGGTGTGTGCCTTTCAAAATCATGTCCAAACAATTGAATTTACCACAGGTGGACTCCAATCAAGTTGTAGAAACATCTCAAGGATGATCAATGGAAACAGGATCCACCTGAGCTCAATTTCGAGTCTCATAACAAAGGGTCTGAATACTTATGTAAATAAGGTATTGGTTTTTTATTGTTAATACATTTGCAAAAAAAAGGGGTATTGCGTGGAGATTGATGAGGAAAACATTTATTTTAATACATTTTAGAACAAGGCAGTAACGTAACAAAATGTGGAAAAAGTAAAGGGGTATGGATACTTTCCGAATGCACTGTATAGACATGTGTGAACAACTAGTTTACAAACATTTACAAATGTGGGAGTAATGATTAATAAATTGTGAACAAACGGTTTGTAAATGCCTTATAAATGCTTTAGAAATGGTTTAGTAAGGATGCTTAATAAATGATTTACCTTCACATATTACCTTCACACCGGCGTTAAATGAGTCATGACCACAGTCAAATTCCACGTGACCGTTTACTCATGGTAACTAGGCTTCTCCAAGTTCTGATGCTGCTAATAGTCATTAGTAGCCTACCAAACTTGCTAACTGCCTCTAATCACTTTGACGTCAATGCAAATGTAATCAAAAATCTAATCAAACACTTAATCAGAGCCCATGAGCTTAAGTTGCACAACATTTCTATAGGCTATGCAATTGTGAGAGAAAATAGTGATGTCCTCTATTAAAAAGAGGAGGCTCCATAAGCTTTCTATAGGCTAGGCCTACTATATATATATATTTATTTATCTATCAACTTTCCTAATATAAGCACAATGGTTCACTTTACAACAGGAGTATAGCCTACCTGGCTGGCATGAAAATGAACCATGGGAAAAGCCATTTGCTATTTAAGTGCATAGATTACATGTATCCCCCCCCCCCCCCCCCCCACCCCACCCACTGTCCCAAGACAGGTGCATGATAATGGTCCATTCTGAATTAAAAAAAAATCCCACATACATTAGTATATGTAAAGGCAAGATTAAATCAAGAATTGTCTGATGGGTGACAATATTAGCCTATCACATATATTATAATTTGTGATTGATGCCCAGCTTGTATGCAATAAAAGGCTAGAAACAGTGCATGACTAGGCTACACCTCGTGTAGCCTAGCGTGGTATAGCGCATATGTTTTGATAAGGTTTGTATCACAACTAAAGTGGCCAAATAACTTCTTAAAATGAAGCACATACATCTGCTTTACAACCGGTGTAGAGCCTAACTGGCATACATAGGCGGCGCGTGAGTTTGAAGTTTAGGGAAGATAATTTTCACAATAAAAATACACCATTATAATAAAGCAATACATGCATAAATCGCATTGGCGGTCACTTTTGGGAATGGTGTTTTCCCCCTAATTGATTGTATTTTGGAACATTTGTGCTTTTAGCCTACTGCCATGTGGGCATTGCTGCACTTATTATGTGAATAAAATTACCTGATAGTTTATCAACATTTTAAACTAAACGTTCTGATCTGTTGCATCAGCCTTATTGCTTTTAAACATTAAAAAAAATGGGGATCTATCGCATCCCACAACTGTTCCAGTTGATGTTTGGAATATTTATTTCTCACAAAGAAGGACATGTTGACCAATAGAATAGGTCACTTTTGTACAATGGGGCATAGTAGATTGCTATAGGCTAGGGCTTTTGTTGTCCATTAGGTCCTACTCATCTTGTTGGCTGATGAAAAGTAAATGTGGACAGTTTTTTAAAAACATCTCCAATATGTGCCTCGAATTCAATAAGGACGCTTGCAGTTGTCCCCCGATATGTCGGTCTTCACTTGTAGCCTGTGAGAAGAACCCGAGATGCATGTGAGAAGGACCCGATCACGTGATGGACATTGGCTAATAAGAATTGAGATACCTGGCCACAAAAGGTATGGATTTTTTTTTAGGGTGCATTGTCTGCTAAATGAACTAGTGTAGCCCACAGCCATAATGGCATAGCCAGATCACCGCCATAAGGACAACTCAGAGTATGCTATCCTGTTCTTCTAGACTAATAGACTACATTTTCTTCATATCATGTTTTTTTTAGATCGGTCTAAAATAAAGAATGGATTTATCATGATGGTGTAGGCTATATTAAATGGATTTATTAACACTTTTTTAAATGTAGATGTTCTAAAGGTCTGCATCAGTGGCTTGTAGGCTTTTGTGGAAGCCAGGAGATGCGAAGTGTGTTTATGTTAATTAACAGTAAATTACCGTGAGACCGGCAGTTATTTGCTTGACTATCACCGGCTGACAAAATAAATAACCGCCACAGCCCTAGTAAGGACCCTTAAAATAAAGTGTTACCCTAAGGGGAAAGGAGTTGCTTGGCCCAGCATAGGCAGTGTAGTCCCCTGGTCTTCTGGTCCCAGTGATGCCATGTGTAGTGGGCATAGGGTCACACACTGATACATGTACTGCCATTTTGGCTCTATATTATACACCACCATCAGCCTGTACCATTGACACCAGGAAGGATGGAGCCATTGACTCATGCAGTTTACACCAAATCCTGACTCTGCCATCAGCATGATGCAAAACGCACAAGTATTCATCGAACCAGGCAATGTTTTTTCACTCCTCAGTTGTCCAGTGTTGGTGATCGCTACCCACTGGAGCCGATTCTTCTTGTTTGTAGCTGATAGGAGTGGAACCCTGTGTGGTCGTGGTCTTCTGCAATAGCCCATCCGTGACAAGGACCGACTAGTTGTGTGTTCCCGAGACGCAATTCTACACAACACTATTGTACTGCAACATTATTTGCCTGCTTGTGGTCTTCCTGTTAGGTTGCACAATTATTTCCATTCTCCTTCGACCTCTCTCACCAACAAGCTTTTTTTGGCCCACAGGACTGCCGCTGACTTAATGTTTTCTGTTTGTCGCACTCTTCTCGGTAAACCCTAGACACTGTTGTGCGTGAAAATCCCAGGAGGACGCCGTTTCTGAGATACTGGAACTGCTGCTCCTAGAAATGTGGTGAAATGCTAGGGTCGATTTTTATATATATTTTTTGTCAGCCTCTGAGTTAAATCCATTTATGATTATCATCATGCATCACTTGTGTCCAAATCTTCATATTAGTTTCACTTTGGTCTTCCAACACCATGCGGGGGAAACCGCGCAATAGCCGATTAACTGCGACGTGAATCGCCTATATCCAGTAGCCTATATCCTCGGTATAGCCCCAGCTCCCCTAATCTGCATCGGATGCACTCATAAATGCCCTGCTACTCAGAACATGTTTCAGAGATCTCAAGTTATGATGCTACTTGAATTTCATCAAATGCTCGCAGTCAAACAACCAATAATAGTGCAAGACTGGTTATTTTCCTGTGTTTGGTCTGGACTGCATTCTCACCTGCAGAGAAACGCACTACGGTACGAATTGAATCAGACAACCCTTTTTGAGCGAACCATGGTGCGTTGTTTGCAGATAGTGTTCATACCAGTCCAAGCTAACCAAACTAAGGGGGCAAATGCACCAGAGTTCGGAAAAACTGTCCACCCAGGCTGCCATTATTAACTAAATTGTCAGCCACTCCGGACACTTGTGGCTCCACTTTTGCAGCAGGGGCCTCATCCAAGCACAGGAAGCTATAATGAGCCCCTCACCAGAGCAGTATGCCCAGTTCTCCCCCTGGCCCCTGCGTCCAGCGACTTGGGGTAAGTCTAACGTATGCTCAGTCTGTTCTGCTCTCACCTGTTTGGCCAGGGACCTTGGCAAAGAGTCCGCAAATGTTGACCACAAACAATACCAGCCCCAAACAATTGATACATTTGTTCCCCAATAGAGAAATTCCATCTGTTTAGGTGGGACTCAACTGAAAATACAGTCGAGTTTTGGAGAGAAGTTAATAACTACACAGACTCTTTTGGGTCAAATTCATTTGAAGAACTGTGCAAAGCTGCACTCGCTGCCCTCTCCTTGCCACACTCAAACGCGGAGGTTGAACGGCTGTTCAGCCAAATGAGTGCCAGCCAAGCAGCACAACAACCTGGAGAGCTGGAGAGAGATGCCTAGCGCATACATCCTTATTTGAGTTAAGTTGCTTGTTCAATAAGATAGCATATATACCTTGTTATTAGCCGGTACCTATAATTGTTGAGCAGTTAGGTAGCATGTTAACTAACTACCAATACACTGCTTAAAACTATAATTGTTCAGAATGTGTAGGCTTAGTAGTTAAATAAATAAATAAATAAAATGTAATTGTTTAATAATTCAATGTGTTGTGTTTCAAAATAAAAATGTGATCATATAAAATGTATTGTGTTTATATTACTTTTACAAATAAAAATATATGATAATAAACAAAGAAATCTTTACTAACAAATGTCAATCATATTTTTTGCCGAGATGGCCAGTCAATTTCAGTAACTTTGTTGCGTATTCTACGTAATGACACAGGTTTACGTTATTACGTAATGACATCATCACGCAATGATATCACAACGTAATTGAGCAACTTTTAGCAACAAATTGACCTGCCTTTAGCAATTTCCCCTTAAAATTAGTTTGCAGCACTGCACGCAATCTGGTGATAAGCGAGTTTTAGTTATGGACGAATTTAGTAAGTATCGTTCGCCGCTGGTGTCTCGATATGCCAGCAAGGAAATGGCCTACAACTTCAGTGACAGGAAGAAATTCACAACGTGGAGAAAACTGTGGATCTACCTGGCCAAAGCGGAAAAGGTGTTAGGTATTTTATAGTAACTTAGCTAGCCATCATGGGATGAACATGTAACTGTTATGCATACCCTCGTCTGTATTTCAGTAACTAACGTTAGCTAGCTATTGTTTTCCAAATATATTTAGCAAGTCTATTGTAAAAGTTGCGACCTTGAGAGACTTCAAGTTCCCTGCTCTAAATATGGGGACCTTACAGTAAATGAACAGGTTCAGAATGTTTGCCTTCCCAAGAGAGAAGATGCGAACCATAGTAGGCAGCAGTTAAACAAGCTAGTATTGCTAGTAGGATGCAGTGTCTTGTGATAGCCATTGCATAGTTGTGTACTGTTGGGGGGTACTCGAGGACCAGGATTGGTTAACACTGGACTAGTCAACTTACTTTACCAACTTTCAATCAACCCTGTAGTAGTCCTTCAGATTTAACGTTATCCCCTTCAATGAATCTAGCCTCTAACTTAATGTCTGGGTTCCATATATTGTTCAGCCTCGTGACCACACTGCAAAATTCCAATATTCCACTGCTGTTGGGCTAAACTATTTGGAAACTGGATATATGTCTAGCTAGTCCACATGATGAGTAAAAGTGCAGACTTTGAAACCTAAATAAGTGTTGCAAAGCAAAAACCTTTTAAGAGAAAAACAATAAGCTTTAAAAAATAATAATTATCTAACCTTTTTTTACCTGGCAAGTCAATTAAATACAAATTCTTATTTACAATGACGGCCAAACCCGGAGGACGCTAGGCCAATTGTGCTCCACCCTATAGGACTCCCAATCACGGCCTGGATGTGAGCATTTTTTTTTGATTAGCTTAAAGACAAAAATGACTTCCACAACCCTTCTAATTTACAGGGGCGCTGTGTGTGTAATTAACGTTACTATCAGACCCTCTGTCAAATGCATCAGCTCATCTGTTCTGTTAGTGGAGGGGAAATGGACTACACAAAGGTAAGGATATAGGCAGGGATAGCCAGAAATGACAAAATACAGATACATTGATTGTTATATTTTGTATCAAAATAAACAACAAAATATGTGTGCAAATAAACACTACATGGCCAAAAGTATGTGGATACTCCTTCCGATTAGTGGATTCGCTATTTCAGCCACACATTTCTGACAGGTGTATAAAATCGAGCACACAGGGCGGCAATGCTCTCACCTGTTTGGCCAGGGACCTTGGCAAAGAGTCCGCAAATGTTGACCACAAACAGAGTACCAATAACTGCAGATAAACCTATGCCCGCCTTAATACAGACTAGCCCCTCTGTTAATATAGCTGAAGGAGACACAAGAAAGCCTGACGGAACTCCTCAAAAACCCACCTAAACAAGCCTTAATCCTTGGGGAAATGTTCTGTGGAGCAATGAAACAAAATTAGATCTCTTTGGCAATACAGATTAGTGCTGTGTTTACTGACAACCAAATCGAGCATTCAATGAAAATAACCAAAAAGCAAACATACAAAAAAAGTTTAATGTGTTTGTACTTGGTCATGTCAAATTATAATATTTTACCTTTACAATGACTCTACATATTACATTAGGAACAGATTGCCCATCCATTCTATAACCCACAGGAAAAATATTTATTGAACAAAGGAACAACAAAGTGTAACAATGGTACACATACAAAATGGCAGCAGTTGAAATGATCAAAGTTTAAAAACGACATTGAAATGATTGATGAATGAGCATCGAGTCCGTCTTTGGCATTTCTTGACATTCTTTGACACTGAGTGACAGTGATTGTAGGCGTGTGTGCACCTGTGTCTAGATTACCCTATTCTCCATCAGACATGGGTCAGTTAGTTGGAGAAAGAGGGGTCAGATCTGAAAGAGAAAACACAACGGAAACTGTACAGTACATAAAACCAAGTAATAACATTTACTGGGATCAATAAAGTTAATTTGAAAATTGTTGTATTAAAAGACTGGAAAGGTATCTGATGTAGAAGGACCTTACATTGAAATAGAACATATAGTTGAAGTCGGAAGTTTACATACACCTTAGCCAAATACATTTAAACTCAGTTTTTCCCCATTCCTGACATTTAATCCTAATAAAAATGTCCCTGTCTTAGGTCAGTTAGTATCACCACTTTATTTTAAGAATGAGAAATGTCAGAATAATAGTAGAGAGAATGATTTATTTCAGCTTTTATTTCTTTCATCACATTCCCAGTGGGTCAGAAGATTACATACGCTCAATTAGTATGAGTCTAGTTAGTAACTTGAGTCTAAACATTTCGGTAGCATTCTACAAGCTTCCCACAATAAGTTGGGTGAATTTTGGCTCATTCCTCCTGACAGAGCTGATGTAACTGAGTCAGGTTTATAGTCCTCTTTGCTCGCACACACTTTTTCAGTTCTGCCCACAAATTGTCTATAGGATTGAGGTCAGGGCTTTGTGATGGCTACTCCAATACCTTGACTTTGTTGTCCTAAAGCCATTTTGTCACAACTTTGGAAGTATGCTTGGTGTCATTGTCCATTTGTAAGACCCATTTGCGACCAAGCTTTAACTTCCTGACTGATGTCTTGAGATGTTGCTTCAATATAGCCACATAATTTTCCTACCTCATGACGCCATCTATTTTGTGAAGTGCACCAGTCCCTCCTGCAGCAAAGCACTCCCACAACATGATGCTGCCAAACCGTGCTTCACGGTTGGGATGGTGTTCTTTGGCTTGCAAGCGTCCCCCTTTTTCCTCCAAACACAACGATGGTCATTATGGCCAAACAGTTATATTTTCATTTCATCAGACCAGAGGACATTTCTCAAAAAATTACGATCTTTGTCCCCATGTGCAGTTGCAAACCGTAGTATGGCTTTTTTTTATGGCGGTTTTGGAGCAGTGGCTTCTTTCTTGCTGAGCGGCCTTTCAGGTTATGTCGATATAGGACTCGTTTACTGTGGATATAGATACTTTTGTACCTGTTTCCTCCAGCATCTTCACAAGTTCCTTTGCTGTTGTTCTGGGATTGATTTGCACTTCTCGCACCAAAGTACGTTCATCTCTAGGAGACAGAACGCGTCTCCTCCCTCAGCGGTATGACGGCTGCGTGGTCCCATGGTGTTTAAACTTGCGTACTATGGTTTGTACAGATGAATGTGGTACCTTCAGGCATTTGGAAATTGCTCCCAAGGATGAACCACACTTGCGGAGGTCTATAATTCTTTTTCTGAGGTCTTGGCTGATTTCTTTTGATTTTCCCATGATGTCAAGCAAAGAGGCACTGAGTTTGAAGGTAGGCCTTGAAATACATCCACAGGTACACCTCCAATTCAAATGATGTCAATTAGCCTATCAGAAGCTTCTAAAGTCATGACATCATTTATTTATTTAATTTTACCCCCTTTTTTCTCCCCAATTTCGTAGTATCCAATTGTTAGTAGCTACTATCTTGTCTCATCGCTACAACTCCCGTACGGGCTCGGGAGAGACGAAGGTTGAAAGTCATGCGTCCTCCGATACACAACCCAACCAAGCCACACTGCTCCTTAACACAGCGCATCCAACCCGGAAGCCAGCCGCACCAATGTGTCGGAGGAAACACCATGCACCTGGCAACCTTGGTTAGCGTGCACTGCTCCCGGCCCGCCACAGGGGTCGCTGGTGCGCGATGAGTCAAGGATATCCCTACTGGCCAATCCCTCCCTAACCCGGACGACGCTATGCCAATTGTGCGTCGCCCCTCGGACCTCCCGGTCGCGGCCGGTTACAACAGAGCCTGGGCGCGAACCCAGAGTCTCTGGTGGCACAGCCCTTAACCACTGTGCCACCCGGGAGGCTGTCATGACATCATTATCTGGAATTTCCCAAGCTGTTGAAAGGCACAGTCAACTTAGGGTATGTAAACTTCTGTCCCACTGGACTTGTGATACACTGAATTATTAGTAAAATAATCTGACTGTAAACAATTGTTGGAAAAATTACTTGTGTCATGCACAAAGTAGATGTCTTAACTGACTTCGCAAAACTATAGTTTGTTAACAAGTAATTTGTGAAGTGGTTGAAAAACGAGTTTTAATGACTCCAGCCTAAGTGTATGTAAACTTCTGACTACAACTGCATGTAACAGTGCCTTCAGAAAGTATCACACCCCTTGAATTTTTTAACATTTGCCTATTATTCTTTTCGAAGTTCTTCAAGCTCTGTCAAATTGGTTGTTGATCATTGCTAGACAACCATTTTCAGGTATTGCCATACATTTTTTTGCAGTATTACTTTTTTTTGCAGTATTACTTTAGTGCCTTGTTGCAAACAGGAATAATATATGTTTTGGATTTTTTTAAATTCTGTATACTGTAAGGCTTCCTTCTTTTTACTCTGTCAATTAGGTTAGTATTATGGAATAACTACAATGTTGTTGAGATCCATCCTCAGTTTTCTCCCATCACAGCCATTCAACTTTGTAGCTGTTTTAAAGTCACCATTGGCCTCATGGTGAAATCCCTGAGTGGTTTCCTTCCTCTCCGGCAACTGTGTTAGGAGACGCCATCCAAAGTGTAACTAATAACTTCACAATGCTCAAAGAGATATTCAATGTCTGCTTTTTTTTACCCATCTACCAATAGGTGCTGTAACGTGTGCACTAATAAATTGGGACGCAAGTACAGGGAGTGAATTTAATTAATAAGCAAACATGGATCGTAAACAAGAAAAACTAGTAGCGTACAGACATAAAACACAGGAACAGAATCAATAATGCCTGGGGAAAGAACTAAAGGGAGTGACATACTGTATATAGAGGAGGAAATCAGGAAGGTGATGGAGTCCAGGTGAGTCTCATGAAGCGCATATGTACGTAACGACATGTCGGCTGAGGCATGGGATCCCTCCACTTATTATTAAATTTGCACTCCCTGTACTTGCTTCCTGACTCCCAGTGTACACGTTACAGAATAACGCCTCACCAAAGGGAAGCAACAGGATTTTTTTACTGGTGACGTGGGGTCCAAGAGCAGCTCCCGAAGCAACCGGGATGCCTCACCTGGCTCGTCAGACTTCCATGCCTCAGCTGGCTCAATAGGTTCACAAGCCTCGGTTGGCTCGTCGGGCTTCCATGCCTCAGCTGGCTCAATAGGTTCACAAGCCTCGGTTGGCTCGTCGGGCTTCCATGCCTCGACAGGTTCACAGGCCTCAGCTGGCTCGACTGGTTCCCGAGCCTCAGCTGCCTCTACAGGTTCCCGAGCCTCAGCTGGCTCTACAGGTTCCCGAGCCTCAGCTGGCTCTACAGGTTCCCGAGCCTCAGCTGGCTCTACAGGTTCCCGAGCCTCAGCTGGCTCTACAGGTTCCCGAGCCTCAGCTGGCTCTACAGGTTCCCGAGCCTCAGCTGGCTCTACAGGTTCCCGAGCCTCAGCTGGCTCTACAGGTTCCCGAGCCTCAGCTGGCTCTACAGGTTCCCGAGCCTCAGCTGGCTCTACAGGTTCCCGAGTCTCAGCAGAAGCGATTGGCCTGCTCCTGGTCCCTCGGGACCATCCCTCTGGTCGGCGTCCTGCGGCTGGAGCCGCGCATCAGGGATGGGGTCCTCCACTCTGGCGCTATTGTTGCCAGTTTACTCATTATTACACACACCTGTGCCTCATGAGACTTACCTGGACTCATCACCTTCCTGATTACCTCCCCTATATCTGTCACTCCCTTTGGTTCTTTCCTCAGGCGTTATTGACTCTGTTTTTGTTTCATGTCTGTGTGCTTTTCGTGTTTCTTGTTTTGTACTGTTCTATTTATTATTACATTTGCACTCCTTGTACTTGTTTCCCGACTCCCAGCGTACACGTTACTAGTGCCCTTCTTTGCAAGGAATTGGAAAACCTCCCTTGTCTTTGTGGTTGAATCTGTATTTGAAATTCACTGCTCGACTGAGGGACCTTACAGATGTGTGGGGTACAGAGATGAGGTCATCATTCAAAAATCATGTTAAACACTTATTATTGCAAAAAGAGTGAGTCTATGGAACTTATGTGATTTGTTATGTACATTTTTACTCCTGAACTTATTTAGACTTTGCCATAACAAAGGGGTTGAATTCTTATTTTTAATGAATTTGTACAAATTTCTAAAAACATAATACCACTTTGACATTATGTGGTATTGTGTATAGGCCAGTGTCCAAACATCTCAATTTAACCAATTTCTTTCCCTGTTCTTTCTCTTCTAAACAAACCCTCTAATCAGTGAGCTAACTTGGAACAAATGAAATAGTGCAGTCAAATTTAACATGGTAAATTTATAAGCTCGAATAAGAATTATATAGAAAGGGCTATTTTTTGGTTTGGTTTTTATTTTTTGGTTTCAGTGTAGATGTAGATTATAATATACAACATTTCCATAAACAAATAGTTGTGTAAAAGTGTAACATAGAAACATATTTTTTGCCTTCTGGTATCCTAACAGCTGAAAGCTATGAGTATTTAGCTAATAACTTTGCCGGTGGTTTCTGAAGTGTTCCCACTGCCGTTTTGATTTTGTAATTTAAATAAATGTCATCCTCCTTCTTCCCTGGCTTTTTCTAAATAGGTGTATTTGAGGTTGTTACATTCTAATCGCTGGGCGTTGGTATCAGGCTGTCATGTGCTAATGTGTCTCATTACTGAATGAATGACGTCAATGGATGAATGAATGATAGATTAAATGTTGAAGTCACATGATCTGAGTTAACTGAATGATGAGGAGAACGACTGGAAGAGGATAGAGGGTGATTGAATTCCTCTTTCCCACACACAACAGCTCACATTTTGGTAGGCTATTTGTGTGTCAACTTGTCTAAAATTAAGAGACATGCAGCTACTCTTCTGTCATTATGTGTGGCTTTAGAAGACCAAATAAACACTTGCTCAACAGAATGAATGCTTCAATATAGTTTCTTGTCATTTCTGCTTCTTTCATGTACAATCAGCTTTACAATCAGCACCTTCACACTCGGTCGCTAACCACGCATTCACATTCTCTCAAGATGCTGAAAGAAAGAAATAATTTCTCCACTCCTGTTCTCAGGTCAAATTGGGGTATAATTTCCCTCCAAAACGTGGTTTTGGAACACTTAAAATGTAAAAACATGGTTTTGGATGTTGTAAGACTTTGTTTTACCAGTTGTCAGGACGTCACAATGGTCCCAGTTGTTCTTACACCATCCCACACCATTTTAAGTAAAGTAATGAAATGGTATGGTGGTTTTACAGTTAGTGGTACACTGTTCAGCTAAAGTATGACCCCACCTGGCATTTGAACACATAACCTTTGGATTTGAGATGCACTGATCTTTCTGCAGCGTCACAAAGTCTGTAACACTCCTATACATATTCATGACCTATAATACATCTCTGCACTTCGCAAAATAGTTCCATCGGTGCTGCTGTTTTAGTTATCTGACTATTCTCTCATCATTGATTTAATTGAATTATTTCAGTAATTTGAGGGTTTTCTGTGTAGTTGTCTAATGTTGGTGAGGCATATTATTCTGTTTTAATGTTACTCCTGAATAACTAGGATAAATTTCATATTTTTGTATTGTTTATTTTAAGAATACAAATAGGTGTAGGAACACAGGTGAATTCAGTTATTAACACAGGTGTGGTGGCATAGCAGAAAGATCGGAATGCTGTGAACCAAGAGTTTGAGTGTTCAAATCCCAGGTGAGGACAAGTTCAATAATTACTGTATAAAAAAAACACACAATGTAAGCTAAATGCACTAAAGTCACTGTGAGAATCATAACGACAAATTTTTGTTTTCACGTGAAATCCCACGTGAAATGTTCCAAAACCACGAAATCGTGCTTTTTCTGTGAGGGTGTACAGCAAGAAATGCTTAATTCTGCAGGAATTAATATTATTCACAAACAGTGTTACACGGAACCCAAACCGGCTGCGCGCATGCGCCATCGTGCATAAATGTATTTTGTCCACCCACACGAAACGAGATCACGACACGCAGGTTAAAATATCAAAACAAACTCTGAACGAATTATATTCATTTTGGGACAGGTTGAAAAACATTAAACATTTATGGCAATTTAGGCTAGCTAATTTGTCCTTTTTAGCTAGCTTGCTGTTGCTAGCTAATTTGTCCTGGGATATAAACATTGAGTTGTTATTTTACCTGAAAGGTCCTCTACTCCGCCAATTAATCCACACATAAAAGGTCAACCGAATCGTTTCTAGTCATCTCCCCTCCTTCCAGCCTTTTCTTCTCTTGACTTTATATTGCAAACTTTCATAAATTAGGTGCATTACCACCACTGACTTTGTTCGTCTTTCAGTCACCAATGTGGGTATAACCAATGAGGAGATGGCAAATGGTTACCTTCTTCTATTAAACAATGAGGAGAGGCAGGACTTGCAGCACGATCTGCATCAGAAATAGAACTGACTTTATTTTAGGCCTTGGCAACGCAGACGCTCGTTGGCGCGCGCGAGTGCAATAATGTAATAACACAGATTTCTACATTTATTTTGCAACGCGAGCGGTGTAGTTAGCCTGTTATTGTTTTTCACACTTTGTGACAAAGGATACATACAGGGCATTCGGAAAGTATTCAGACCCCTAGACTTTGTCCATGTTTTGTTACATTACAGCCTCATTCTAAAATTGATTAAATAAAAACATTTCCTCATCAATCTACACAAAATACCCCATAATGACAAAGCGAAAATGTGTGAATTTTTGAACATTTCTAAAATAAAATAAAAATGATATCTCACATCGATAGAGATCGATTCAGAGATTGTCCAGAAGCCACCCCTGCGTTGTCTTGGCTGTGTGCTTAGGGTCGTTGTCCTGTTGGAAGGTGAACCTTTGTCCCAGTCTAAGGTCCTGAGCGCCCTGGAGCAGGTTTTCGTCAAGGATCTCTCTGTGCTTTGCTCCTTTCATCTTTCCCGCGATCCTGACTAGACTCCCAGTCCCTGCCTCCGAAAAACATCCCCACAGCATGACGCTGCTGCCATCACCATGCTTCACCGTAGGGATGGTGTCATATTTCCTCCAGATGTGACGCTTGGCATTCAGGCCAAAGAGTTCAATCTTGGTTCATTTGACCAGACAATCTTGTTTCATGGTCTGAGAGTCCTTTAGGTGCCTTGTGGCAAACTCCAAGCCGGCTGTCATGTGCCTTTTACTGAGGAGTGGTTTCCATCTGGCCACTCTACCATAAAGGCTTGATTGATGGAGTGCTGCAGAATCTTGGTGGGTCAAACTACCATTTAAGAATGAGGGAGGCCACTGTGTTTTTGGGGACCTTCAATGCTGCAGGCATTTTTTGGTAACCTTCCCCAGATCTGTGCCGACGCAATCCTTCAACCTCATGGCTTGGTTTCTACTCTGACATGCACTGTCAAATGTGGGACCTTATATAGACAGTTGTGTGCCTTGCAAAATAATTGGTAACACACTACGCCGCCAGGGACTCAAATCCTGCAGTGCCAGACGTGTCCCCCTGCTTAAGCCAGTACATGTCCAGGCCCGTCTGTAGTTTGCTAGAGAGCATTTGGATGATCCAGAAGAAGATTGGGAGAATGTCATATGGTCAGATGAAACCAAAATATAACTTTTTGGTAAAAACTCAACTCGTCATGTTTGGAGGTCAAAGAATGCTGAGTTGCATCCAAAGAACACCATACCTACTGTGAAGCATGGGGGTGGAAACATCATGCTTTGGGGCTGTTTTTCTGCAAAGGGACCAGGACGACTGATCTGTGTAAAGGAAAGAATGAATGGGGCCATGTATCGTGAGATTTTGAGTGAAAACCTCCTTCCATCAGCAAGGGCATTGAAGATGAAACTTGGCTGGGTCTTTCAGCATGACAATGATCCCAAACACACCGCCCGGGCAACGAAGGAGTGGCTTCGTAAGAAGCATTTCAAGGTCCTGGAGTGGCCGAGCCAGTCTCCAGATCTCAACCCCATAGAAAATCTTTGGAGGGAGTTGAAAGTCCGTGTTGCCCAGCAACAGCCCCAAAACATCACTGCTCTAGAGGAGATCTGCATGGAGGAATGGGCCAAAATACCAGCAACAGTGTGTGAAAACCTTGTGAAGACTTACAGAAAATGTTTGACCTCTGTCATTGCCAACAAAGGGTATATAACAAAGTATTGAGATAAACTTTTGTTATTGACAAAATACTTATTTTCCACCATAATTTGCAAATAAATTCATAAAAAATGCTCATGTGATTTTTTAAATTTTTATTTCTCATTTTGTCTGTCATGTACCTATGATGAAAATTACAGGCCTCTCTCATCTTTTCAAGTGGGAGAACTTGCACAATTGGTGGCTGACTAAATACTTTTTTGCCCCACTGTACATCATCTCAAACTGCAGAAGTCAAATGATTTGTGCAGAGAAGCAAGCACCAACAAGCTGGAGAATGGAGTATATTTGATTGGCAAATTGCATATTATTACAAACCTTGACATCAACAAAATCATAACATCTGGTCTGCATGTGACTGAACGAGTTACATTTGTACAGTAGGAAGTATGTTGCTTTTCTTTCCCGGGTATAGTCATTGTACTGTATGTAGCCTACTCCTGCCCAGTTCTTAATTCACAATTGGAAGATTATAGTATTTGATAGCCTAATAATAATAATAATATAATATTAAATTAAAATTATGAAGTGTATTCACAATTGCATGGCATGATGACCTCTGCTCAAATGCCCTCATTAGTAATTAGAGTATATTTGCTCAAACATGCCCACTGGTGGTCTGGATAAGCATTAACGGCAAGCACTGTAACACACCATAACAAACAGTACCGTGAAGCAACTTTTGATTGAAGAACCACTGAGGGTACAAAACATTAGGAACATAGACTGAACAGGTGAAAGCTGACCAGGTTAATCCCTTATTGATGTCACCTACACTTCAGTCAGTGTAGACGAAGGGAAAGAGACAGGTTAAAGAAGGATTTTTAAGCCTTGAGACAATTGAGACATGTATTGTGTGTGTGTGCCATTCAGAAGAAAGACAAAATATGTAAGTGCCTTTGAACGGGGTATGGTAGTAGGTGCCAGTTGCACCGGTTTGAGTGTGTCAAGAACTGCAACACTGCTGGGTTTTTCAAGCTCAACAGTTTCCAGTGCTTATCAAGAATGGTCCACCACCCAAAGGACATCCAGCCAAATTGACACAACTGTGGGAAGCATGAGTCAACATGGGCCAGCATGCCTGTGGTACTCTTTTGACACCTTGTAGAGACATGCCCCGACAAATTGAGGCTGTTCTGAGGGCAAAAGGGGGTGCAACTCAATATTAGGAATTTGTTCCTAATGTTTTGTACACTCCGTGTATGTCTGTATGCAACCTTACCTCTGAGAATGGGCGGAGGACGTGTGGGTTTTATCAAGTTACTCTGAGAGAGAGCGTCCACCATCCAGGAGAGGGCACTAGAACAATACTCCAACTTGGAACAAGAGAGAGGGGATGGGGGCGAGAAGGAGAGAGAGGTTATTTTCCCTAACCCCTAAATCTAAAACTATACCTAACCCTAACTCTAACCCTAACCCTAAAACGTATACCCCTAAGCCTAAAATAGTATTTCTCCTCGTGGGGACAGGCAAAATATCCACACTTGTCCCTAATTTTCCTTGTTTTACTATCCTTGTGAGGACTTCTGGTACCCACAAGGAAAGTTAAACCAAAACGGATGGTGACCGGGGATTGGACTGAGGTGGCGGACCTAGAGGCACAGGCATCGTGGGCTAAGGACTCAATAGCTCCGCTCCTCCACACACACAAAGCCCCCCCCCCCCTTTAAGGACCACTGAAACTTGTTGCCACTGGGCATATAAGGCTGTGTGTGTGTGTGTGTGTGTGCTGTGACCAGTGGCAGCGGCCCAGGCTGACACTGACCTCGGTCTCTAGCATTCTCAGCCTGCGGTTGTGGTCCTGGATCTTTACCATCTGCTTTAGGACACTGTCCACCCTTCAACATAGGACCACAAGACAGGTTGGGGGTCAATTCAAGAATTGAACTGAAGTCCTATTCATGAAAAAATAACTGAATTGAACCAATCCCTAACACAGGAGTACCAATCTCTTTGGTGCAATTTTCAGAAGAATGTCATACACTTTCACAACACTCAGTACAAAACTCAAAACAGATCATCAAAAAGGCATTTGTTTCAAAACTAAGCACATTTTAAATTACTAAGTACACTCAAAATCAGTCACTTTTTCACCAAACTTCAGTGTTTCATCTAAAAGTACACATTGCAATACAGTTCATATAAAGTAATTGCTGTCCTTCTAGGCAGAGTTGCAAAGAAAAAGCTATATCTCAGACTGGCCAATAAAAAGAAAAGATGGGCAAAAGAACACAGACACAGGACAGAGGAACTCTGACTAGAAGGCCAGCCTCCCCGGAGTCGCCTCTTCACTGTTGACGTTGAGACTGGTGTTTTGCGGGTACTATTTAATGAAGCTGCCAGTTGAGGACTTGTGAGGCATCTGTTTCTCAAACTAGACACTCTAATGTGCTTGTCCTCTTGCTCAGTTGTGCACCGGGGCCTCGCACTACTCTTTCTATTGTGGTTAGAGCCAGTTTGCACTGTTCTGTGAAGGGAGTAGTACACAGCGTTGTACGAGATCTTCAGTTTCTTGGCAATTTCTCGCATGGAATAGCCTTCATTTCTCAGAACAAGAATAGGATGACAAGTTTCGGAAGAAAGTTCTTTGTTTCTGGCAATTTTGAGCCTGTAATTGAACCCACAAATGCTGATGCTCCAGATACAAGGCGGCCAGTTTTATTGCTTTTTTAATAAAGGACAACAGTTTTCAGCTGTGCTAATATAATTGCAAAAGGGTTTTTTAATTATCAATTAGTCTTTTAAAATTATAAACTTGGATTAGCTAACACAACGTGCCATTGGAACACAGGAGTTACGGTTGCTGATAATGGGCCTCTCTATTCCTACATAGATATTCCATAAAAAAATCTGCCATTTCCAGCTACAATAGTCATTTACAACATTAACAATGTCTACACTGTATTTCTGATCAATTTTATGTTATTTTAATGGACAAAAAATGTGATTTTCTTTAAAAAATCAAGGACATTTCTAAGTGACCCCAAACTTTGAAATGGTAGTGTATGTATGGAAATAAATTATTGATATATTATTAATTATTTGGCTGTATGGATTCATTTACTTTTTTGAAGGACTTTTTTTGTGAACAATGTGGCCTCATTAACCTGGGTACAGTGGCCAGGAAAAAAAACCTTCCTCCCCATTTCCTTTGCAACTTTGAAACTTCCAGCAGATTTTGCTGCTGCTGAACCAACCTGCTAAAGTAAGACAGAATGAGAGCGATGAGCTAAGCATCCCACAACAGCAGTTTGTTTTTCGGAGGGGGTTGGGGGGCCTCATGTGGAGCATGGGGGCGGGCCTCAAGCGGATAAATTCTTATTTTTTAAAGATTACAGGGCCTCTTGATGATGCAAGGCTGAAAGTGACAACAGTTAAGTCCACACATGCTCTTACTGACCGAGTCATACAGGACCACTACAATACATAAGTATGACACAATATTGTAAATACAATACAGGTGGAGGGTGTATGACTGACATCCTCATGATGAAGCCATTGGATGAGGCATCCAATGACATCAATCCAGATCTATGTCAGGGTGCAAGCTCAAGACAGGCTTGACAGGCTTGATGCAAACTAGTGCCTGGTAAATGTTGTTTCATTCATTGAATATGATTAACGTACACCTATAGTGTAATTATATATGAACAATACACCAACATTTTCTTTATCAATGATTGTGAAATATGTCTTCGATGATCACACATTTGACCACACATGGGATAGAAATGATGGAAATTCAGTTTTAAGGGGTAGTGCAAGTGTATTGTGTAATGTGAGAACAGTATAATGTACTGTAATTTACAGTACTGAATCATACTACATTCAAAAGGCAATTTTGAAACATTGGATAAACTGGTTAGATATCATTATGTTGTGTTTTGGTATTTAAATCAATATTCTCATGGAATATCACAGTTAACGTATATTTTGGATCAATGGTTGTGTGGTGAAAGGTCTCTCCAAACAAAATGAATGCACAAATCAAAGTTTTAAATATAAGACTTGCTGCATTACAAGTGTTACCAGTTTGGAGAGTTGTACTAAGAGTTTTGAAAATTCACCACATACTTTTGAAAATAGCACCAAAGCAAAACAAACTAAAGCTGTTAAATGAATCTGGTATTCAGTATATGACATAAATAAGTGACTGAGGGGGAGAGATGTCTCACTTGACGGAGGTGCGTTTGAGTCTCTCCGAGTCGCTCTCTCTCTCTCGTTTGTTCTGGGCAGACAGTATATTCTCCTTCTGGATGGCCTCCCACATGTTTAGTTTACTGGCCTGCCTACCACGGATCTCCAGAACTGAAGGAGCGATAGAGGAGAGGAAAAGAGGGGGATTTGGAAGAAGATTAAAAAAATATATATATAATAATATTCAGCTATAATCTTGGACGACAATGGGAGTGGACTTCTAAAATGCTAGTAATTTAGCAATATACAACTATGAGCATTTTCATTTCACAATTCATCACATCTCTAATGGCTCCCCTCCCTCCCCATCTCTTCTCACCAAAGTGTTTGATCTTCGTGGAGGGGATCTTACGGATGCGCCTCTTGATGAAGAGGTGGAGGTGGGAGATGATGATGAAGGGTGGCGCCAGGCAGGGTCTGGAATGGTACTCCAAGATAAGCTTGTAGCGCTGAAACTTCCAGTAGGTGTCGCTGTTCTCCTGCACTTTTGAGAACGTATGACTGCAGTGATGAGAGAGAGAGCCAGCCACAGTGAAATGTTACCAGCCAGAATATCAGCGAATACATTGCATTCGGAAAGCATTCTGCCCCCTTGACATTCTCCACATTTTGTTACATTACAGCTTTAATGTAAAATATATATGTTTTAAATGTCCTCAATCTACACACAATAACCCATAATGACAATGTAAAAACTGGTTTTTAGAAGAAGAACACACACAATTGGCCTAGCTTCGCGTCCGGGTTAGGGAGGGTTTGGCCGGTAGGGATATCCTTGTCTCATCACGCACCAGCGACTCCTGTGGCGTGCACTGTGTTTCCTCCGACACATTGGTGCGGCTGGCTTCCGGGTTGGATGCGCGCTGTGTTAAGAAGCAGTGCGGCTTGGTTGGGTTGTTTCGGAGGACCTGTGACTTTCGACCTTCGTCTCTCCCAAGCCCGTACTGGAGTTGTAGCGACGAGACAAGATAGTAACTACTAACAATTGGATACCACGAAATTGGGGAGGAAAAAGGGGGGTGAAATGTAAGAATGACAAAAAAAAATTCAACTGAAATCTCACATTTACATAAGTATTCAGACCCTTTACTCTGTACTTTGTTGAAGCACCTTGGTAGTGATTACAGCCTTGAGTCTTCTTGCATATGACGCTACAAGCTTGGCAGACCTGTATTTGGGGAGTTTCTCCCACTTTTCTCTGCAGATCCTCTCAAGCTCTCTCAGGTTGGACGGGGAGCGTTACTGCACAACTATTTTCAGGTCTCTCCAGAAATGTTTGATCGGGTTCAAGTCTGGGCTCTGGCTGGGCCACTCAAGGACATTCAGAGAATTGTCCCGAAGCCACTCCTGCGTTGTCTTGGCTGTGTGCTTAGGGTCGTTGTCCTGTAGGAAGGTGAACCTTCACCCCAGTTTCAGGTCCTGTTCGCCTGGAGCAGGTTTTTATCAAGGATCTCTATTTTTCTGCGTTCATCTTTCCCGCGATCCTGACTAGTCTCCCAGTCCCTGAAAAACATCCCCAAAACTTGATGCTGCCACCACCATGCTTCACCATAGGGATGGTGCCAGGTATCCTCCAGATGTGACGCTTGGCATTCAGGCCAAAGAGTTCAATCTTGGTTTCATAAGACCAGAGAATATTGTTTCTCATGGTCTGAGAGTCTTTAGGTGCCTTTTGGCAAACTCCAAGCGGGCTGTCATGTGCCTTTTACTGAGGAGTGGTTTCCGTCTGACCACTCTACCATAAAGGCCTGATTGGTGGAGTGCTGCAGAGATGGTTGTCCTTCTGGAAGGTTCTTCCATCTCCACAGAGGAACTCTAGAGCGCTGTCAGAGTGACCATCTGGTTCTTGGCCACCTCCCTGACCAAGGCCCTTCTCCCCTGATTGCTCAGTTTGGCCTGGCGGCCAGTTCTCTGAAGATTCTTGGTGGTTTCAAACTTCTTCCATTTAAGAATAAGGGAGGTCACTGTGTTCTTGGGGTACATCAATGCTGTAGAACATTTTTGTTAACCTTCCCTTGATCTGTGCCTCCACACAATCCTATCTTGGAGCTCTACAGACAATTCCTTCAACCTCATGGCTTGGTTTTTGGCATGCACTGTCCATTGTCGGACCTTATATAGACAGGTGTGTGACTTTCAAAATCATGTCCAATCAATTTAATTTACTACCGGTGGACTCCAATCAAGTTGTTGAAACATCTCAAGGATGATCAATGGAAACTGGATGCAACTGAGTTCAATTTCGAGTCTAATAGCAAAGGGTCTGAATACTTATGTAAATAAGGTACGTGTTTTATTTTTTATACATTTGCAAACATTTCTAAAAACCTCTTTTCGCTTTGTCATTATGGGGTATTGTGTGTAGATTGCTGATTCATAAAAATATATATATTTAATCCATTTTAGAATTAGGCTGTAACGTAACAAAATGTTGAAAAAGTCAAAGGGTCTGAATACTTTCCAAAGGCACTGTATTGGTTTTATTATATTTTTTGGTTATTGACGTTTTGGGCACAAATAAAAGCAGAGTCAGAAAAACATTTGGCATTTTGATAACACGCAATGATCGTGTCAAATAAGACACTGAAAAAATGTAATCAAGTTGATTGAATTCAAATAGATCGAATTAGCTATAATTGATCAAATCAGATCAGTGGTTCTGAGAGAATAAACAACACTAGCCAAGACACAGTGAGGAACTAGATAAGAGGAAATCATCCCACGGATTGGAGGGGCCTATTGAATAAGTGATGATCTCTTGAGGGGAACACAAAGAAAGTGAAACAGGGATATGGAGGGGGTGCTAGATGGGAAAGAGGGACAGAAAGTAAAACCGGGACAGAGAGCGAGTAAAAGAGAGACAGAGAGAAAAAGAAGAACAGAGAGGGTAAAAGAAGGACAGAGCGAGAAGGTACGTTACCTGAACATGGCGATGAGCAGATTGACCAGGAGAATGTTGGTGACCAACAGGTAGATGACCAGAAGGATGACCACCAGCCAGTTGGCGTAGGTACTCATGCAGGGCTCTGCCCCTGCCTCGATCAGGGTTGCGTTATTGGTGCACTGTATCCCCTCCTCTAGTTTATCAGCTAAGGACAGAGACAGTGAGAAAAGGGGGATGGAGGGAGAGAAGGGGGGATGGAGAGAGGGGAGAGAGTGAGGGTTTGAAATATACTGAACAAAAATATAAACGTAACATGCAACAATTTCAATGATTTTACTGAGTTACATATAAGGAAATCAGTCAATTGAAATGAATTCATTAGGCTCTAATCTATGGATTTCAGATGACTGGGCAGGGGCGCAGCCATGAGTGGGCCTCTGGGAGCATAGGCCCACCAATTTTGGAGACTGGCCCATCCACTAGGGAGCAAGGCCCAGCCAATCAGAATGATCCACAAAATGGCTTTATTACAGACAGAAATACCCCTCGGTTTCACCAGCTGTCTGGGTGGCTGGTCTCAGACGATTCCGCAGGTGAAGAAGCCAGATGTGGAGGTCCTGGGGTGGTGTGGTTACATGTGGTCTACGGTTGTGAGGCCGGTTGGATGTAATGCCAAATTCTCTAAAAAGACGTTGGAGGCGGCTTATGGTAGACAAATTAACATTACATTCTCTGGCAGCTCTGGTAGACATTCCTGCAGTCAGCATGCCAATTGCACACTCCCTCAAAACTTGAAAACTCGGTGGCATTGTGTTGTGACAAAACTGCACATTTTAGAGTGGCCTTTTATTTTCCCCATCACAAGGTGCACCTGTGTAATGATCATGCTGATTAATCAGCTTCTTGATATGCCACACATGTTAGGTGGATGGATTATCTTGGCAAAGGAGAAATGCTCACTAACAGGCACATAAACAAATTTGTGGAAAAAAATTGAACATTTTGGGGATCTTCTAATTCAGCTCAGGACTAATATTTTACATGTTGTGTTTATAGTTTTGTTCAGTACAGATGGGATAAACCAGAGGGAGGGATGTGAAGAGAAAAGTCAACACAGACACCTTCACATGAAAAAACACATTCGTACACAAACATTGACGCACCATCCATTTCGTGTATGGGGATCTGTCCAAATATGTGTAGGTATGGCCTGTAGAACACTCTGCGAAAGATCCAATTGGGACGGGGGTCATAGGAGTAGAGCAGCGCCTGATTGGCTACGCCGTAGGCCAGGAGCCACACCGCCAGGAAGAAGAGGAAGAAGAAGATGTCCTTCATCTACCAATCAGGAACAGAGGATTAGGAAAAGTATTGATAACATTGAAATAACACTAAAGGACGTTTGCACAGACCTAAATGATGTCGACTCAGACTTTAATACAGACTCTCATTTTAAAATACTTCAACAGGAGTAGATATCGTCAGTGGTTAGCTTACCTTACCACACCACATGAGTGTGGTTATACACACAGTGTACAAAACATTATGAACACCTGCTCTTTCCATGACATACACTGACCAGGTGAAAGCTATGATCCCTCATTGATGTCACCTGTTAAATCCACTTCAATCAGTGTAGATGAAGGGGAGGAGGCAGGTTAAAGAATGATTTTTGAACCTTGAGGGTGCAACTCGATATTAGGCAGGTATTCTTAATGTTTTGTACACTCATTATGGCCAGCATTTGAAATGTTTACACAGTCTTCATCACAAGATCATGTTTCAGTCGACAAAGACCATCATCATCACAAATACTTAAAATAATCACTTACCATGTTGCCGACGATGATGATCTTGGGTCCCAGTTGTTTGTGGATGGCGAAGATGTGGATGAGACGAAGGGTAAACACCATGTAGTCCACAGCAAACACAGCACGGCCAAACTCATAGGACCACGGGAACATTCTAGAACACACAACAAACACCTGGTTATAGTCACAGGGTCACACACTCACGAAGATAGACACACACACACACTCATATACAGTCAGTGGCACGTTTATTAGGTACACAAAAATGGATCACTCCTACAGACAGCAAGTCACGTGGCCGTGGCTTACTATATAAAGCAGGCAGACAGGCATTAAGGCATTCAGTTACTGTTCGATTGAACATTAGAATGGGGAAAACGAGTGACCTAAGCGGCTATGAGCTGGGCATGATTGCCGGTGCCAGGCGCGCATCATCCAGAATCTCAGAAACGGCCGGCCTCCTGGGCTTTTCACTGTTTACTGAGAATGGTGAGACAAATAAAAAAAATCCAGTCAGCGGCAGTCCTGTGGGTGACAACAGCTCATTGATGAGCGAAATCGAAAGAGAAGCTAACAGGTAGGCCACAAACAGACAAATAACGGGGCAGAACAACAGTGTTGTGCTGTTAAGGGAATTTTTATCAATGATGACTAATTATGTATACATTTCAATCAGGACTGACTAGTCCAAATGCTATTATGTACTCTACATATATGAATTTTCTCTCTTGCTCCCATTCCCAATTGTATATAATATAGTCAGGAGTTTAGTAACAATGACGGTCTGTTCCTTTGTACAAATGAATGAACTATCTCAAGATGGCAGGGGCGGACTATCTCCAGACTGTCTAGAATGCTGATTTACAATGACTGACCTTGGCTTCAGGCGAGGAGGGAAGGCTCGAGAACTATAGGGCCTCTCTACTAGTGTCATGAAGAGATAGAACATTTAGAAAACGCTGACGTCATTTTCAGTTTATAACCTGTGGGAAAATGTGTATGTACCAGTACTCTCTTGAATTAAACGCTGTTACCTGACTTTTAAGACCGGGGCTCTGTCCATTCTAATAAAAATATAGGGTCTACAAGCCCTTCGAATGCATTGACAGAGTAATGAATTCTGATTGGGAAATAATACAGAGGAATTTAGAATTCCTTTATCATGTGCAGAATGGCATCTCGGAATGCACAACTCGTCAATACTTGTCACAGAGGGACTATTGAAGCAGACGACCACACCGGGTTTCGCTCCTATCAGCTAAAAACAAGAAGAAACGGCTCTAGTGGGCACACAATCACCAACACTGGACAATTGAGGATTGGAAAAACATTGCCTGATCTGACAAATCCTGTTTCCTGTTGCGTCTTGCTGATGGCAGAGCCAGGATTTGGAGTAAGCAGCATTAGTTCATGGCCCCATCTTGCCTGGTGTCAACGGTACAGGCTGGTGGCGGCGGTGTACTGGTGTGGCGAATGTTTTTCTGGCACACGTTACATCCCTTGATACCAACTGCGCAATGATTGAACGCCATGCCCAGAATAATTCAGGCTGTCTGAGGCAAAAGGGGGTGCGACCCGATGCTAGATGGGTGTAACCTAATATACTGGCCACATATACACATCTAAATATGAAATATACACACCTGCAGCACATGCCCAGGGCAAAGAGTGAGATGGCCAAGATGTCACACTTATTCCACATGTCCTGGATGTAGAGACTCATCCTCTGATATATAGTGTTGCTGCCCACAAAGAACGTCTGCGAGAGAGGATGGTCATTAATATGAATTTATATGTTCTTACCTGTCAAATGTGTGTGTGTGTGTGTGTGTGTTCGTGTGATGCGTCCTACCTGTCGAATCTCCTCACAGACCATGGTGAAGACCCAGAAGTAGAGAACAAACTCTAAGGTGGACGGGCCATGAAGGGGCGGGGGCTTGAAGTCCACCAATAGGATGTAAGCAAACAGGGAGAGGAACAGGAAGTACATCAGCACGTTGCCCAGGAACGAGGTCACGGGAGCAAACCAGAACTCCCTCCAGCGCTGCAGTATGAAGGGCCTCTTGGGATTGGAGGCACCTTTCAGTTTGGCCCTTAAAGCAGCATATTCCTCAGCATCCTCTTCCCTGTGAGGAAAATAATGAGAATAATGATTGTGTGTGTGTGTGTGTGTGTGTGTGTGTGTGTGTGTGTGTGTGTGTGTGTGTGTGTGTGTGTGTGTGTGTGTGTGCTTACGTTTGCATGATGTCGGCGAGAGAAAACACAGTGGCATCTCCTCCATCCAGACTGTCTGTGTCCCGACCATGAGTCACCTCCTCCGACTTCCCCTCCTCCTCCTGTTCCCTGAAAGAGAGAGAGAGAGACCTGACTGACTGACAGACAGACAGAGGCGCAGAGTGAGGAAACTTTCCTTCATCACCATCTTCTCTGTATCCTTCCAATTTCTCTAACATTCCACATATTGAAAATTGGATTGATACAAGAGAAGATTGGCTGATAGTGAAAAAGGAGAAATTTGGAATGATACTCTCGTACCGAGAAGAAGAAAAGCGGCGCATCACGTATTGGACATGTTCCTGAATCAACTTTTTTCTCTTCAGCGCCGGTCAATCTTTTCCGTATTATTCCAATTTCTATTTACGCACTGCATGGGGAACATAAGGAAAGCTTAATGGATTGAAAATTGTCAGACAGACAGACAGGTAGCCACTAACCTGAAAGTGATGAGGTTGGTGTAGATGAGGGGGGGTAAGAAGAAAGTGAAGACCAGTTTCCAGACTTTTGTGCTCCTCTCCATGTCTCCCCACCATATCTGAGACAGCAGAGACTGTCAGAGGAAGAGGTAGAAGCAGAGGTAAGGCTCTGCACACTAGGTTCAGTTTCCTCTTAGCAGAACTTGGCTAGGCGAAGCGAACGTCTGTGCTTCACATACTCCCTTAATAAAAGACATTAGCTTGAAAAATGAGAAAAAAATAGGCAATATTACTGTTTGTCCCTCTTGAGACGCTATAGCAACAGCATTGCCACTTCCTAAAATACACTTCCTCTCAGATAAATCAAGAAATCTGTCATTAAGAACCCGATAGTTACTCTGACAGAGCTCTAGAGTTCCTCTGTGGAGATGGGAGAACCTTCAAGAAGGGCAACCATCTCTGCAGCACTCCACCAATTAGGCCTTTATGGTAGAGTGGCCAGACGGAAACCACTCCTCAGTAAAAGGCACATGACAGCCCACTTGGAGTTTGCCAAAAGGCACCCAAAGGACTCTCAGACCATGAGAAACAAGATTCTCTTGCAAGGTGATGTAACATTTCTATTGGAATCCAGCCAATGTGGGGATAGCCAATATTTAATCCCCCGCAACCTGTATTCAGAATGACTGCAAAGGTAAGGAAGACTAAGCTATGAGACAGCCTAAAGCATCTAAATTGGAACAACCATTTCAGTAATGGGTGCAATAAATCCAAGTAAGATATGGGATTCATTTAGAAATTGTTGTAATTTATATTTCAGTAGCATAAGATTAATTAATTACTCAATAAATCACTGTACAAGCACAAACATACACTACCGTTCAAAAGTTTGGCGACTCCAGGATGCTGGCCTTCTAGGCAGAGTTCCTCTGTCCAGTGTCTAGGGTTCTTTTGCCCATCTTAATCTTTTCTTTTTATTGGCCAGTCTGAGATATGGCTTTTTCTTTGCAACTCTGCCTTGAAGGCCAGCATCCCGGAGTCACCTCTTCACTGTTGACGTTGAGACTGGTGATTTGCGGGTACTATTTAATGAAGCTGAGGACTTGTGAAGCGTTTATTTCTCAAACTAGACACTAATGTACTTTTCCTCTTGCTGAGTTGTGCACCGGGGCCTCCCACAACTCTTTCTAATCTGGTTAGAGCCAGTTTGCGCTGTTCTGTGAAGGGAGTATTACACAGCCTTGTACCATATATTCAGTTTCTTGGCAATGTCTCGCATTGGAATAGCCTTCATTTCTCAGAACGAGAATAGACTGACGAGTTTCAGAAGTTCTTTGTTTCGAGCCATTATGAGCCTGTAATCAAACCCACAAATGATGATGCTCCAGATACTCAACTCATCTAAAGAAGGCCAGTTTTATTGCTTCTTTAATCAGGACGACAGTTTTCAGCTGTGCTAACATAATTGCAAAAGGGTTTTCTAATGATCAATTAGCCTTTTAAAATGATAAACTTGGATTAGCTAACACATCATGCCATTGGAACACAAGAGTGATGATTGCTTATAATGGGCCTCTGTACACTTATGTAGATATTTCATAAAAAAATCTGCCGTTTCCAGCTACAATAGTCATTTACAACATTAACAATGTCGACACTATATTTCTGATCAATTGAATGTTATTTTAATTGACCCAAAATTGTATTTTCTTTCAAAAACAAGGAAATGTCTAAGTGACCCCAACGGTAGTTTACATGTTGAAACAAACAATTCTAAAAATCAACCTGCACAGAGGATGCTGGGAAATGGGATAATGATAGGTGTGGTTTTGGTTCAAAGTGATGTGTATGAGTTTCAGGCCCCTATATTAGTATAAAACTAGGCCCTCAAAATAAGGCCTACTTTATGATAACATATTCGATTAGGATCTCACTTGGTGAAGTCCATAGAACTGAAAATGAATGAATGCAACAACCAAGCCTTTTTTACTGGAGAATTTGCTGTATGCATACGGAGGAGACGTGTGTGAATGCGCAAATGGAAGACGGAGGGGCGAGGGTAAGGGGATTCAGCTACACACACACACACCTTGACCCCTGACCCCTGGGTTTAGTACGAACCTGCACGCCGTCATGGCTGAAGAAGAGGCGGGCGTCAGCTGCAGTGGCCATCTGCAGACAGGTAGCTCCGCCCCACACAGGAGACTTCCTTATAAGGAGGGTGAAGGAGCGTCTTTCACTGCTCTGGTAGCACTCACTGAACACATCTAGAGAGATGATTAAAGGGATTAAAGGGTTAACACTCACTCACTGAAGACTTCTAGAGAGAGGAAATGGGTCACAGGTTGTCAAATTAAGTTTCCCATTAGAAGTCTGGATAGGTTTGCTTCAGTCCTCATCTTAAAGGTGTGAAAGTATTGCAAATGGTCTCATACTGGGATGCCATCCAGCAGACTTTCAGAACAGGTGGTCCCTTGCGGTCTGATGCAGAACTGCTACAAGGCATTATGGGGTAACCTTCACTCAGAAAATACAAGCTGCTCACATGTATGCATAACAGAGTTGATAACCACTACAATGACATCCTCACAGTACAAACACACAGCCAGGATAAGGCTAACCCACCAAGGGCCAAGTTCTCAAACTTCTGGGCCAGCTCCTTCATAGAGAGCTTGGTCTCCGTCTCACTCTCCAGCTTAGACAGCTCCCTCAGAATCTTACAGCCTGCCAGAGCACTGAGGACAGACTCCCCTGTCTGGAGGGGAGTGGGGAAGAGAGAAAAAGAGAGAGAGAAGCATTGTACATTGGTAAATTAAAGATAGACTCAGCAAGATGCAAAGTAAGCAGTAGGGGGTCAATTTCCACAACTAAGAAACGCGAAGCTAAACCACTCCACTGTTTCGGTCTGATAGCTACCACGTTGTAGCAGCATGAAGCGAACCCCTTCACACGCACAGATACTCTGTGTGACTGTGTGAGGAGTTTTGCATCATGCTCATCAAAATATCTGCGGTGCTGCTCATGGTAACGTCATTTCACTGAGTCTACCTTTAATGAATGGCCTTTGGAGTCCATGTCATTTTCTACAGATTAGATTGTTGAGTGCGCACATTGTTTAACACTGTCATTACAGCTGCCTGGTCCCATATATTCTTAACTGACTCACCTGGTCAGACCACTCCAGAGTGTCCTAAGGCACTGCATCTCAGTGCTAGAGGCGTCACCACAGACCCTGGTTCGATTCCAGGCTGTATCACAACCGGCCATGATTGGGAGTCCCATAGGGCGGTGCACAATTGGCCCAGCGTCGTCTGGGTTAGGGTTTGGCCGGTGTAGGCCGTCATTGTAAATAATAATTTGTTCTTAACTGAGGTTAAATTAAATTGTTATTTAATAAATTACCATCTCCCAGAAGTAGACGGCCATCTCGCTGCGGTTCTGCAGCACGGCCCAGATGAACAGAGAGGCCCAGGGAGAGAGACAGCGCTGCTCCTTGTATGTACACTCCTCCAGCAACAACTTTTTCATGTGCTGAGAGGGAGGATAGAGGGGGAATAGGGATATAAAGAGGGGGACGTGGTGAAGGAGAGGGAGAGAGTGAAGTAGTCACAGTTACATTCTATGGCCAGTAATGCAGTGGTATCACCATAGTAGCATTGATTATTAAACTATATTGGTGGAGTCTACACTATCACTGCATCACTGTACCGTTTCATTGAGAACAAAGGCATTTGTAATTCATGTCTATGTAGAACAGTGGTGTGAGGGGATACTACTACAAACACTAGCTGCCTCCTAAATGACACCTATCCCCTATATAGTTCACTACTGGGTAGGTACCCTAGTAGTTAAGAGCGTTGGGCCAATAACCGAAAGGTTGCTGGTTCGAATCCCTGAGCCAGCAAAGTGGAAAAATCTGCTGATGAGCAAGGCAGTTAACCCCCAACAACAACTGCAGCCCCACACAGCTCTCTGATTTAGAGGGGTTGGGTTAAATGCGCAAGACACATTTTAGTTGAATGCATTCAGTTGTGCAACTGACTAGGTATCCCCTTTCCCTTCTTCTGACCAGGGCCCTGGTCAAAAGTAGTGCACTACTTATATATAGGGGAGAAAGTCTCATTTGGAATGCAACCACTACCTTCAGTGCTCTCCTGGTGCTGGTGCTCTGGTCCAACTTCAGAGGGCTGTAGTAGAAGGGCTCACACACATCTCCCAGGATGTCCCATAGAAGCCTTGACATCTGAAGGGAGAGGCGAGAGTAAGTCACATAGAACTGAAATGACTACCCACATGAGAAAATACTATAGAATACTACAATACTTACTATAGAATGATGTAGTATACTGTAGTATACTATACTACACACGGTAGTAACCCTCGATCATGTGTAGTACACTGTAGCATACAGTAGAATATTTACAACAGTAATGTCTGCAAAATCCCTACAGTCAGTAAAAACACTACACTTTTCTAACTATAGTAAATATTACCATATTTAATTAGCATATACCCTGCCTATTCCCCTCCACCATATCCCAATTTGTGCCAACCATAAGTGAGAAACCAAATGCCAAGTATAGACAATATATTGTGTTCCCTACAGGTTATAAAAAATAGCAGAAGCGCTGAACTATCTGTTCAGATTATGGAAAATTTGCTCTTTTAGGTTATGGAAAACGTGCTATTTTAGTATTTCTCCACTAGGTTTCCTCAAGGAGAAAGTCTCCACTTCTATGTCAAAGTTAATCAAACTAAAACACTACAGTATATACTACAATCAGCAAAAAGCACTACATGAATTACTATAGTACAGTGTATTCGGAAACTATTCAGGTCCCTTCCCTTTTCCCACATTTTGTTATATTACAGCCTTATTCTAAAATGTATTACATGTTTTTTTTCTCATCAATCTACACACAATACCCCATAATGACAAAGCAAAACCAGAAACTACAGTGAATACTATAGTATTTATACCATAGTTGTAACGGTCTTCTTCTTCCTCCTCTGAGGAGGAGTAGGAGAGATCGGACCAATGTGCAGCGTGGTAAGTGTCCATTTTAGTTTATTAAACTGAACACTAAAGAATACAAAATAACAAAGTGAATGATACAAACAAAACCGAAACTGTGAAACAAACATTACAACAGGAAACAAATCACCCACAACTCAAAAGTGAAACCAGGCTACCTGAAAATGGTTCTCAATCAGGGACAACGATAAACAGCTGCCTCTGATTGAGAACCATACCAGGCCAAACACAGAAATCCCAAATTATAGAAAAAGGAACATAGACTGCCCACCCCAACTCACACCCTGATCATACTAAAACAAAGACAAAACAAAGGAATTAAGGTCAGAACGTGACAATACTATACTATAGTATTTTGTCATGTGTTGAAGCAGATTTTCAAAAAAAGAAAAACATTTGATCAAATGCTCCTCAACTCCACACAGTGAGTGACCCCATACATCCCCTTTCCCCCTCCCTATTTGATCAATTTACCATTTAATTTCTCCACAAATACCTAATCACATCAGTACTTTAAAAAAAAAGGCTGTGGCTGTATATGCGACTGACCTCTTTTTCTCCCTAATGAAGATTAGGAAGTTTCTGTGCATGTGTGGATCACGTTCTGCACATGTGTTTCGTGACCTCTACTTTACCCACACATTTTGTGGTCTCCTTCCCTTCACATTTCTCACTGCCAATCATGAATGATCATTTTTCAAGTTTTAGGCATCCCAATAATTTGATCTCAATCAGTTTCATGGGGATTTGTACAGTAGCATCGCCTACCTGTGTATTTTTCATAGTGGTGCACGCTGTTTAGTCTTGGCCACATGAGAGAAAATGCTGTGGTGTTTTTGTCTTACAGTAACGTAATACCATGCCATTGTATTCAGTTCTGTTGCGTAGAATACCATCATTATGTGATCTTGCAGACTTCGATTCAGCTATGATCTAACTTTATTAAACAAGCAGCATTTACCAGAGTAGCCTGTTCTCTATGAGTAGAGCAGAGACTGTGCGTAAAGTAGAGAATAAACACGTGCACAAAACGTTATCCACACATGCGCAGACGCTTCTTTAGTCTGGAGACGAAAAGGTCTGGTAAAAGTCACACCTGCAGCCACTACGATAAACTAAAGTGCAACCCCTCCTCACCTCATACAAGCTGAGCTCTTTGGCCGACGAGGGTTCTGATACGGGGCTCTTGAGGAGCGAGGCCCTGTCCAGAGAGCAGGGGACGGTGGGCAGAGACCCGGCCAAGCCCTGCCTCTCTGTGAGGCGGCGCTGGAGCAGCGTGTAGGCCAGAGAGCTGTCGGAAAGCGAGCGGTACAGGCCCTCCAGACGCCGGTATGTCAGGTAGTCCAGGATGTTGAGGCCATTCTCGGTGAAGAGACGCACAAACTGGGGCTTGTCGTTGATCAGCGCGTCCGTCATGGAATCCTCTAGGTCCTCATACTACGGGAGGATGTTTTTCAAAACATATCCATTTGTCGATCGATCTAAAAGAAAATTGTGTCTCTGTCTCTCTCTCTCTCTCTATCCGTCAGTCTGTCAAAATTAAAAACAATACTATCGTACAGAGTGATAAAAATAAGAAACGCTCCACAAATTGAACATTTTCTAAATTGTTCTGATTTCCAACAAGCCTATCTTCTCTGTATTGTTCCTTATTTTCCTAATATTATCCGATACAGAGATATTGAAAACATACAGTCTGATAAATGCCCTGTCAACTAAATAACATAACATTTAAAAAAAAAATGCTGTTTAACAATGGTAATAGTGAGGAGCAGTTCACCTGCCATTGGATGCCTCCGTTGAAGAGTTCACTCTTAGCGATGTCCACCCTGTTCCAGGCTACTGCTAGCTTCAGCTCCTCTGTGTACTCACTGGCATCGCTGGACACACGTTTACTGGCTGACAGACAAATACATAGAATGAATGAGTAGTTTGACCAGGATCATGTTTAACATATCTGTCAACAGATAGCAAACGCACACACACACACACCATACACACACGCACACATACACAAATAGACATGCAGACCGAAGAATGCATGCATGCACGCACGCGCATACACACACACACACACTTCTACCTCTGACGAGAGCCTTCAGTAGCACTGTGTCAAAATCATCAGAACTCTCCTGCTCCCCGTGGAACACTGTGATCAGATCTCTGTTCTGGTAGATACTCAGAGCCTGGTGAGAGAGAGGATGGAGGTATAGAGAGAGAAGGGTAAAGAAGAAAGAAAAGGAGTAAGCTTATGTGCTCACTTACATAAACTTGCTTTCTCTCTCACAGACACACACACACGTAGCAGTACTTCCGTCCCTCTCCTTATCCAAACCAGGCTTGAACCCAGGACCCTCTGAACTCATCACCAATTGCCACCCAAGAAGCAACGTTACTTATCGCTCCACAAAAGTCAACGGAAACAACTACTTCTATGCCTCAGAGCGGCTGACATCACCAATTGAACGCTACTAGCGCATCGCTAACTAGCTGGCCATTTCACATCGGTCAGACACACACACAAACACACCCATCCACACACCAGCAAGCTCTCACAGTCGCACTGCAGAATTAAACGTTTATCCAAGTGTTTTTGACACCCTGGTTTGCTCCTACTGCTCTGTATCATTCCATTTCTCCAGAAGTAAAATTTCTAAGTTAATGGTTAAGTTTAGACACTCATTCCGAATGGAAATGGTAAGGGTTAAGGTTTGGGATTGGGTTAAAACAGAAACAGTGCCCACCACTGGGATCAAACACACAACCTTCTGATCCACAGTCATGGGAATATTTCCATCTACTATCCCAGGATTATGCACATCTGCTATCCCCGGCCACAATGCCCTAAAAAAAAACTCAAGACTACTTGTTGGTAATAGTGCTCACTGTTGCCCCTACTGGCCGGTTTTGAAGGGATTTCCTGACGTCCTCAGTGCATAGCTATACCTCCAATTTCAAAGTCAATCTTGAAGGATCTCCCTGACACACACACCTCCCCCCACACACACCCGTCCACAAACACACACACATCCCAGCCCACCCTGCCCCCACTCACCCTGTCCACCAGCTTCTCCAGGTCTGCCTCGGCAGTAAAGTGCCTCCGGACCCTCTCACGGGCCCTGTCACGCAGTTCCGCACTGGGGCTCTTGCTCCCCTCAGCCTCTGGCTGGGGAGAGGGGGAGCTCATGGGCCCGGCTGACAGTGCATCCAGCAGCTCACAGATAAGGTCCGCCGCTGGACCAGAACCATTCAACACCAGCCAGGGAGTAGCCTTCTTCAGAGAGAGATCCACCCTCTGAGGGAGAGAGGGAGGGAGGGCGAAAAGCAGAAGAGGGTGAGAGAAAGTGAAAGAAGGAGAGATAAGAGGGAAAGGGAAATTCAAAACGGAAGGAGAGAGAGAAAGAGGGGTTAACGAGAATGTTCTGGTCATGCACAGTAATGTACTATAGGCCTAGTAATGTCATGAAAAGTAAAGCAAGTCATAGTGATGATAGTGATGTTGCCATAGCTTACCTCCAGCATGGCAGCGTCCCCTGAGATGAGCATACACAATACAGGGACATCTATACTGCCACTGCCTGGAAAACAGGTAAAGGGAAGGGGTGTAGGACAAATGGGAGAAGTCCATAAAATCAAGTTTTTAAGTCATGAATCATTGATCAGATGTCATAGTCAATGTCCATCAATGTTTCATGATTTACTACTTATAAGAATATTTATAAGAATATGTATTTCCACAAGCATCATGGAAGACTGCGAATGTATCAAATTATTGTCAAGTCTTTTGCAATATTCAGTAAGGTTACATACACACAATAATATGATTGATATGACAGTTTATGCTTACTTTGATTATGAATGTCAATGTGTGAATATTTCATAATTTACTACTCATAGAAGAATATATATATATTTTTTAACCTTCATTTAACGAGGCAAGTCCGTTTAAGAACAAATTCTTATTTACAATGACGGCCATGTATGGTTATTTTGACCCTTGATTATTGTTGTTACTGATGTCCCGTCGACAACTTTGATTCTTATTATTTTAATATTGTAAGTATCCAAAGTAAGCTTTGGCAATATGTACATTGTTACGTCATGCCAATAAAGCAAATTTAATTGAATTGATGAGCGAGGGGAAACAAAAGACACGTTATTATGTAGGGTAGGGCTATTCTATTGTATTGATTCATTCTATTATAATCGCTAAATGATATGTAGCCTACCCACTACATATCCACCGAATCCAAACAGTTTTATAGTCTCCTCTGGCCTACTTGGAGTACACAGTGAAAACGTGCATAATTTGCAATGGTAAGAAGACCAAGATGAATGGATGCACATGCTGCGTTAGCGTTGCTACAAAATCTGAATGAAAATGACTCAAGGTGGTGGGGAAGAAATGAATTATGATGACATCTCTGATGACTATTCTTCTGATTCTGAGCCTCAGCTTGAACCTACAGCTCCGAGGCCTACCCGCAAAATAATGACAGAATGGTGGGCACTGAGCAGGTGCTTGCACCACCACCAAATGAAAGGAAAACACTGTTTGGATAGAACAAGCTGGTGACAATGCTACAGACCGATTATCAGCACAAAATGTCACCAGTGAGAGAGCCGGTCCTACATCTCAAGTAAAAAAAACAAATCAGCAACGCACTCACCAGCTTTAGTTGTTTATGTGACATAGGCTTGCTCCAACTGATAATTGATTATTTTTGACTGCTGTCATATTGACATGTATATTCATTATAATGCCATTATTGCTTGTGTGCTGATTTCCCCTATTTATCAAGCATACTTGGCATACAGTATCTCATTTACATAAGTATTCAGTCCCCTGAGTCAATACTTTGTAGAAGCACCTTACAGCTGTGAGTAGCGATTACAGCTGTGATTCTTTCTGGGTAAGTCTCTAAGAGCTTTCCACACCAGGATTGTGCAACATGTGTCCATTATTCTTTTCAAAGTTCTTCAGAAGGTCTGTCAAATTGGTTGTTGATCATTGCTAGATAACCATTTTCAGGTAGATTTAAGTCAAAACTGTAACTCGGCCCCTCAGGAACATTCATTGTCTTCTTGGTAAGCCTTGTCCTTGTGTTTTAGGTTATTGTCCTGCTGAAAGGTGAATTCATCTCCAAGTGTCTGGTAGAAAGACGACTGAGCCAGGTTGTCCTCCATAATGTTGCCTGTAATTAGCTGTATTTCATAATGTTTTTATCCTGAAAATCTCCCCAGTCCTTAATGATTACAAGAATACCCATACCACTATGCTTGAACATGATGTGTTGTATTGGATTTGCCCCAAACAGCCACATTTTTTGCAGTATTACTTTAGTGCCCTGTTGCAAACAGAATAGGTGTTTAGGAACATTTGTATCTGTACAGGCTTCCTTTTCACTCTGTCAATTAGGTTAGTATTGTGGACTAACTAGAATGTTGTTGATCTATCCTGTTTTCTCCCATCACAGCCATTAATAAACTCTGTAACTCTTTTACAGTCACCATTGGCCTCATGGTGAAATCCCTGAGCGGTTTCCTTCCTCTCCAGCAATTTAAGTTAGGAAGGACACCTGTATCTAGTGACTGGATATTTAATGTCTGCTTTTTATTTTTTTCCCCATCTACCAATAGCCCTTCTTTGCGAGGCATTCCAAACCTCCCTGGTCTAAATAGTAGAATCTGTGTTTGAAATTCACTGCTCGACAGGGACCTTACAGATAATTGTATGTGTGGGGTACAGAGATGAGGTAGTCATTCAAAAGTCAGGTTAAACAATATTATTGCACACAGGGTGATTTATTATTGTACACACAGCTATCACATTTGGTTCCTTGGAAGTTGTGGGAACGTATGTTTTTGGTTTCACATTGGTTGTGGGAACAAAGCCATAAGTATCTGACCGCCAAAACATTTTTTAAACATTCCGAGAACAGAAGTGACAATTTAGCCTGTTCTGTGAAAGTTTATTTTTAGGTTGTAGGGAGGTTCTGAGAACTTTTTCTTGGGAGGTTTTATTAACGCTCTGAGAATGGAAATTCTAGGTTATATGTAGGTTTTTGAACAACTTCCTTAAAATTATGACTGAATGTTTCAATAACACTGCTAGAATTTATGGGATTAACTTTTTTGAACTCCAAGCACAGATAAGAAACATGGAAATTAATTTCCGTAGGCATTATCGTTCATACACATTTTTTTTTATTGTGATAGAGCATCAGTGAAATTCAAACCTATGATATTTTGTTTTCTAGTCATGGAATTAGACCACTGCGGCACTAGGATGGAGCTAGCATGCTATGTTTTTTTACGCATACAAAGCTGTTCATTTTAGTCATTTCTGTTTCTTAACATTCTTTGAACTATTCGAGAACTTTCACAATGTCAAACCAGTTGGAGAACGTTCCTAGAATTGAAATGAAATGTAATCATGTTTGAGCTTTTAGAAGCAATGAAATATTTGAATGAAAAAAAAAAAAAATTGTCAAGTTCCTTAAATGTGCTGAGAATGTTCCAATGCCAAGCAACTATCCTGCATTATTCCCAGAAAGTTGTAGGAAGGTTGAATGCAAAATGATCATAGAACAACTACACTCTCACCAAGCTCTTAGAAACAGATGGTTCTCAGAACGTTATGTGCTAGCTGGGCTGTGTCTCACCCCAGATGCCTGTGCGTTGGTGGGAGATGTAGTCCTCCATCTTGGCCCTGAAGACCATCTCCCCTCCCCGCCGGCCTACACTCCCATCATCCACCAGCAGGAAGGCCTGGTAGTTATTATCCAGGCAGCACGAGTCACGGGATGTGTTCTGGACATAATATCGTGCTGGAAAACTACCCTGAGGAGGAGAGGCGTAGAGAAATAGAGATTGTGTGGGGGGGAGGGTTAGAGAACGTGTGAGAGAGAGGGTGGTGGGCGAGAGAAATTATGGGTAGAGAATGGGATCAGAGGAGGAGAGAAGGGGTAAAGGAAGAGGGGAGAGAGATCAGGGTAGAGAAAGGAGGGTAGAGAGAGAGGGAGAGAAACAGGGAGAGAGACGTAGTAAGAGAGAGAGAGAAGAAGACATTGTGATTCCCATCCCATGTAATAAAAATACCTCGTTGTTATTAATTTGATTTCCTGTGGTTTTGGATTTCTCAACCTAAAAGGACATCTTATTGAAAGAGAGAAAGAAATAGAGTGAAAGAGAGAAGGGATAAAAAGGAGAAGGAAGGGGACATAAATAAATTAGGAAAGTGAGTGAGAAGCAAAGAGGGGAGAGATGAAAGTGAACAAAATTCAATAATTGTATATAGTGCCAGTGTACAGTAGCGTGTTCCTATGCATTCCTGTGTGTGTGTGTTTCTATGTCTGTGTCACGTGCATGCTTAATACTGTATACATTGAACATTGTGTGTGTGTGTGTGTGCGTGCGTAAATGTACCTGTGCGTTGATGAGCTGCTGTCTGTTGTGCACCAACCCCCAGGGGGCCACGCCCACAGCGATGACTTTCTTCTGGGACAGGGAGGAGGCCGCCGCCGCATGATCCCTCACTGCTTCCCCAACACAATGACTCACTCCCTCCCTCAGCCCCCCCGTCACAATCCACGCCCCTGGGAGAGAGGGGGGAGGTAGAGGAGAAGGAAGAGAGGGAGTGAGTGAGTGAGAAAAATAAAAAAGAGGGAGCGAGAGATATGGGAAGAAAGGGAAATGAGGGCGTGAGACAGAGCATGAGAGAAATGTTTATGACACAATTATAATATGCCACTTAGCAGATGTCACTATTCAAAGCGACTTGTAGTACAGTGATTGCATAACTGTGACCCCTGCAGGAATTGAACCCCCACAACCTTGGAATAGCAAACACCACACTCTTACCGACTGAGCAACCAGGATGGACAATGGACAATAGACAGATAAGGAACATAAGCTTGTTGGTTATGAGTCAAGGGCACCGTGAAAACATGTAACTGGCAGTGAAAGATGACATCAAATAAATTATATTTTTTGGGGAATGAGGCCCAGGAAGGATTTGTTTAAAATACTTCATTTGAATGCTGAACTAAATGCACTTATTTACATTTACTTAAAGTATATCCTGTTCTACTGGTTGGCCTCTTACCATTGCTGTGTCTGCTAATTGTATGCTCTATGGACAACCTGCTTATTGCCTTGCCTTACTTTAATCAACAACTGTCAGGCCTAGGTGGTCATGTGTGCTGTAAACCTTTAACTCATACAGCCAGAGGAGGAAGAGAATGAGAAGGAAGAGGAAGAGGAAGAGAAGGAGGGTAAATTACAACAGCAATGCAACTCTAATTGGTAGAACGGACATACTTTTAATTCCACCTGATCCGCTCTGTCCCTACAATACGTTATGAAAGTAAATACCTCATGTATTGATGTCATAGGATCGTATATACATATCTATAAAACAACCATGCTGTTTGTCCTAAGTGAATCTTGGGGCTAGGTACAGTATTTCTGCCAGAAAATCATTAGTTCCGTGGTTCATCTTAATGGGATAACATATATGAATTCATGATATATTAAACAAATAGATTAAACGGAGTGGGCGTTATTCTCACCTGTGCCCTATTCCGAACTGACCAACCTCAAACCCAGGACACCTGGGTGTGTGTGTGTCAAATCAGTTTGTCATGTATACAGATTTGCAGATGTTATCGCAAGTGCAGCGAAATGCTTGTGTTTCAGTGCAGTAATACCTAGCAATACAAAACAATACACTCATAGTCCAAACGTTAATACAGTATCAAAGCAAGCAATGTCAGAGTCCGGAAATATATATATATATACAGTATATACATACATATATCAGAGGAGGAAGGGGAGGACCATCCTCCTCGGTTATTTTGTAATTTTTTATATACCGCACCAGTCAAAAGTTTGGACACACCTACTCATTCCAGGGTTTTTCTTCATTTTTACTATTATCTAGTGTATAGCACTAGTTACTGTATATAGGATGAGTAATAACTAGAATACAGTATATGCCTAAAAAGTGGATAAAACCTGTAAACATTAAAGTGACCGGTGTTCAATGACTATGTTCACAGGACTGCGGTCTCTAAGGTGCAGGGTACCGTGTCTATGTGTGTCTCACCTGTGCTCTGTGCTGCCCTGACCAGCCCCTGTCTCAGCACCTCCCTGACCCAGGTCTTGACTTTCTCGCACCCCTCACCCCCCACCACAGAAACCACCAGGTTGGGGGAGGGTACCCCCCAGTGGGCTGTCATCAGGGTGTATACCATCTGAGGGGTGGTGTCGCACGACAGGCGCAGGAACTGACCAATAGGAAGAGAGAAGAATGGATGAGGTGGAGGAGGGGACAATGAGTATCGCAATAAAGGGATGATTATCAAGAAGCTGTGGTGAATTGGTGCGGCTACATAAAGTAATTGCTAATTGGTTATTCTGCCTACGGTGTAGTTCATCAGTGGCAAAGAGATGTCGGTACAGGTGAGAACATTCCATCTAACTGATGTGAGGGCTGGCAGCACTGCTAGAACATGGACTCCTCTACCATTGTTCCATAGAATGCCAGACAGGCGTTCTGCTGTGAAATGAATAAACACGACAGCCTCATACCTCACCTCTGCTATGTCAAAGCTCTCTCATTGTCGATATGAAAGACACTTCACGAGCAACTGACGGAGCAACAAGGCCCGAGGTAAACGAGCAAGAGGTTGAAATGAAATACGTTCACATTGTTGTCATTTAGTGTCAATGAATGCTTGAGTGACATATTAGTTTCATAACATATAGCATCTTATAACATCATGAAATTAGGTAAGTAAGTAAGCCTTGGACAATTATGCTTTGTCTGAGCCAGAATGACCCACAGGGCAAGAGCCTCCTGTTTCTTTAGCATGAGGCAGCTTGATGTACAAGTACACACCCTGATGCTATTCTGTCGCAGAGCCTTACCCCCAATCCATCTACTTAATGCTAAGTGCAGAGCAGGGGCATCAGGTCCCATTTATTAGAGTCTTTGGTATGATTTGACAAGGGATCGAACCCCCAATCTTCCAATTTCAACATTCTAACCACAATGCCACTAAAATGGTAAATCATGAGACTTCCATAAATTCAATCACTCAGTAGGGTTATATGGTAACATACACTATATATACAAAAGTATGTGGACACCCCTTCGAATTAGTGGATTGGGCTGTTTCAGCCACACCCGTTGCTGACAGTTGTACAGTCGTGGCCAATAGTTTTGAGAATGACACAAATATACATTTTCACAAAGTTTGCTGCCTCAGTTTGTATGATGTCAATTTGCAGCATATACTCCAGAATGTTATGAAGAGTGATCAGATGGATTGCAATTAATTGCAAAGTCCCTCTTCGCCATGCAAATGAACTGAATCCCCCAAAAACATTTCCACTGCATTTCAGCACTGCCACAATAGGACCAGCTGACATCATGTCAGTGATTCTCTCGTTAACACAGGTGTGAGTGTTGACGAGGACAAGGCTGGAGATCACTCTGTCATGCTGATTGAGTTCGAATAACAGACTGGAAGCTTCAAAAGGAGGGTGGTGCTTGGAATCATTGTTCTTCCTCTGTCAATCATGGTTAACTGCAAGGAAACACGTGCCGTCATCAATGCTTTGCACAAAAAGGGCTTCCAAGGCAAGGATATTGCTGCCAGTAAGATTGCACCTAAATCAACAGTTTATCGGATCATCAAGAACTTCAAGGAGAGCGGTTCAATTGTTGTGAAGAAGGCTTCAGGGTGCCCAAGAAAGTCCAGCAAGCGCCAGGACCGTCTCCTAAAGTTGATTTAGCTGTTGGATCGGGGCACCACCAGTACAGAGCTTGCTCAGGAATGGCAGCAGGCAGGTGTGAGTGCATCTGCACGCACAGTGAGGCGAAGACTTTTGGAGGATGGCCTGGTGTCAAGAAGGGCAGCAAAGAAGCAACTTCTCTCCAGGAAAAACATCAGGGACAGACTGATATTCTACAAGGTACAGGGATTGGACTGCTGAGGCCTGGGGTAAAGTCATTTTCTCTGATGAATCCCCTTTCCGATTGTTTGGGGCATCCGGAAAAAAACTTGTCTGGAGAAGACAAGGTGAGCGCTACCATCAGTCATGTGTCATGCCAACAGTAAAGCATCCTGAGACCATTCATGTGTGGGGTTGCTTCTCAGCCAAGGGAGTGGGCTCACTCACAATTTTCCCTAAGAACACAGCCATGAATAAAGAATGGTACCAACACATCCTCCGAGAGCAACTTCTCCCAACCATCCAGGAACAGTTTGGTGAAGAACAATGCCTTTTCCAGCATGATGGAGCACCTTGCCATAAGGCAAAAGTGATAACTAAGTGGCTCGGGGAACAAAACATCGATATTTTGGGTCCATGGCCAGGAAACTCCCCAGACCTTAACCCCATTGAGAACTTGTGGTCAATCCTCAAGAGGCGGGTGGACAAACAAAACCCCACAAATTCTGACAAACTCCAAGCATTGATTATGCGAGAATGGGCTGCCATCATTCAGGATGTGGCCCAGAAGTTAATTGATGCAAGGGCGAATTACAGAGGTCTTGAAAAAGAAGGGTCAACACTGCAAATATTGACTCTTTGCATCAACTTCATGTAAATTGTCAATAAAAGCCTTTGACACTTATGAAATGCTTGTAATTATGCTTCAGTATTCCATAGTAACATCTGACAAAATATCTAAAGACACTGAAACAGCAGAGTTTGTGGAAATTAATATTTGTGTCATTCTCAAAACCTTTGGCCACGACTGTATAATAACGAGCACACAGCCATGCAATCTCAAAAAATTGGCAATAGAATGGCCTTACTGAAGAGCTCAGTTACTTTGCCCTGCTGGAGCTGCCCTAGTCAACTGTAAGCGCTGATATTGGGGGGTGGAAATGTCTAGGAGCAACAACGGCTCAGCCGTGAAGTGGTAGGTCACACAAGCTCACAGAACGGGACCACCGAATGCTGAAGCAAATAAAAATAGTCTGTCCTCGGTTGCATCACTCACTACCGAGTTCCAAATTGCCTCTGGAAGGAACGTCAGCACAAGAACTGTTCGTTGGGAGCTTAATGAAATGGGTTTCCATGGCCGAGCAGCCGCAGACAAGCCTATGATCTCTATGCACAATGCCAAGCGTCGGCTGGAGTGGTATAAAGCTCGCCGCCATTGGACTCTGAAGGGGTGGAAACGCGTTCTCTGGAGTGATGAATCACGCTTCAACATCTGGAAGTCTGACGGACGAATCTGGTTTTGGCGGATGCCAGGAGAACGCTACCTGCCCCAATGCATTATGCCAACTGTAAAGGTAGGGGGGGGGGGGGTCTGGGGCTTTTGTGTGGTTCGGGCTAGGCCCCTTAGTTCCAGTGAAGGGACATTTTAACACAACATCATACATAAACATTCTAGATGAGTCTGTGCTTTCAACTTTGTGGCAACAGTTTGGGGAAGGTCCTTTCCTGTTTCAGCATGACAATGCACCCATGCACAAAGCGGGGTCCATGTAGAAATGGTTTGTCGAGATTGGTGTGGAAGAACTTGACTGGCCTTCATGGAGCTCTGACCTCAACCCCATCGAACACCTTTGGGATGAATTGGAAAGCCGACTGAGAACCTGGCCTAATCGCCCAACATCAGTGCCCGACCTCACTAGGGCTCTTGTAGCTAAATAGAAGCAAGTCCCCGCACCAATGTTCCAACATCTAGTGGAAAGCCTTCCCAGAAGAGTGGAGGCTGTTATAGCAACAAAGAGGGGACCAACTCCATGATATTGGAATTAGATGTTTGACGAGAATGTGTCCACATACTTTGGTCATATAGTATAGCTGAGTCACTTAATGGTTATGAGATGACGGGCAGTAAGCCAGCTATCTAATTAATTAATCACCCACCCTCCCGCAACTGACAGAGCAGTGTGTGTGTCCTAGTGTAATTTATACTTTAGTAATACCCTGGGCTGATTGATTGAGCGCTGGACAAACTGAGCAAACATACACTGTCCTCTATCAGGACCTCAACAAGGGACAGAGACCAATCCCATGTACAGTACCAGTCAAACATTTGGACACACCTACTCATTCAAGTGTTTTCTTTATTTTGACTATTTTCTACATTGTAGAATAATAGTGAAGAAATCAAAACTATGAAATAACACATATGGAATCATGTAGTAACCAAACAAGTGTTGAACAAATCTAAATAGATTTTAGATTCTTCAAAGTAGCCACCCTTTGCCTTTATGACAGCTTTGCACACTCTTGGCACTCTCAACCAGCTTCATGAGGAATGCTTTTCCAACAGTTTTGAAGGAGTTCCCACATATGCTGAGCACCTGTTGGCTGCTTTTCCTTCACTATGCAGTCAGACTCATCCCAAACCATCTCAATTGGGTTGAGGTTGGGTGATTATGGAGGCCAGGTCATCTGATGCAGCACTTCATCACTCTCACTCTCCTCCTCTTGGACTGGAGGTGTGTTTTTGGGTCATGGTTCTGTTAAAAAACAAATGATAGTCCCACTAAGCGCAAACCAGATAGGATGGCATATCGCTGCAGAATGTTGTGGTAGCCATGCTGGTTAAGTGTGCCTTAAATTCTAAATAAATCACTGACCGTGTCAGCAGCAAAGCACCCCCACACCTCCTCCTCTATGCTTCACTGTGGGAACCACACATGCAGAGATCATCCGTTCACCTACTCTGCGTTTCACAAAGACATGGCGGTTGGAACCAAAAATCTTAAATTTGGACTCATCAGACCAAAGGACAGATTTCCACAGGTCTAATGTCCATTGCTCGTGTTTCTTGGCCCAAGTAAGTCACTTCTTATTATTGGTGTCCTTTAGAAGCGGTTTCCTTGCAGCAATTCGACCATGAAGGCGTGATTCACGCTGTCTCCTCTGAACAGTTGCTGTTGAGATGTGTCTGTTACTTAAACTCTGTGAGGTACAATCTGAGGTGCAGTTAATTGCCGATTTCTGAGGCTGGTAACTCTAATGAACTTATCCTCTGCAGCAGAGGTAACTCTGGGTCTTCCTTTCCTGTGGTGGTCCTCATGAGAGCCAGTTTCATCATAGCGCTTGATGGGTTTTATTTGAGCTGTTCTTGCCATAATATGGACTTAGACTTTTACCAAATACGGCTATCTTCTGTTTACCACCCCTACCTTGTCACAACACAAATGATTGGCTCAAACGCAATAAGAAGGAAAGAAATTTCACAAATTAACTTTTAACAAGGCACACCTGTTAATTGAAATGCGTTCCAGGTGACTACATCAAGAAGCTGGTTGAAAGAATGCCCAGAGTATGCAAAGACGTCATCAAGGTAAGGGTGGTTACTTTGAAGAATATCAAATATAATATATATTTTCATTTGTTTAACACTTTTTTGGTTACTACATGATTCCATATGTGTTATTTCATAGTTTATGTCTTCACTATTATTCTACAAAAATAGTAGAAATAAAGAAAAACTCTGGAATGAGTAGGTGTGTCCAAACTTTTGACTAGTACTGTATGTCTTAGCATGTGTATTTCTTAGCATGCCCGTGCATGAGTGTATGCACACAGTTGAGTGTGTGTTACCCACATGGCTGTGTCTCCTGCCAGCCTCTGCGAACTCCAACTCTCCGAAGGCGTCAGTGGGGTACTCTGAGGAGTGCTGAGAGCTATCCCACTGGCTGACGATGGCTGCACCGAAATAGTCTCTCGTAGCGATGGAGCCGTGCGTTTCACGCTCACCCCCGCACTGGCACAGCGCCCCATTACTGACAGGGGCAGAGAGAGACAAAGATACACACATGAATACGCACACATATACACACACACAGCCAGTCATTACAGTGAACAGACAATTCACAAAATCAAAAACACAGGCCACAGACACACGGCGACCCAGAGAGAGGCTGTACCTAAGGCAGTCCTCTATGAATGTGGTGCACACTCTCTTCTTGATGATCTTGGAGACCCAACTCTGTGAGGGAAAGACATTGGGTAACTGTTAGTCACTGTTACCTAACAAGCTACAGATGTTGAATTATTTTATGCTAAACTGGATGTACACTCTGTACATGAGCTGGGTAGCCATTTGATTAGCTGTTCAGGAGTCTTATGGCTTGGTTGTAGAAGCTGTTAAGAAAAACCTAAAGTTGGCACTGATGTGAGCCATGACCAGCCTTTCAAAGCATTTCATGGCTACAGACGTGAGTGGTATGGGTCGGCAGTTATTTAGGCAGATTACCTTAGTGTTCTTGGGCACAGGGACTACGGTGGTTTGCTTGAAACATGTTGGTATTACAGACACAGACCGGGAGAGGTTGAAAATGTCAGTGAAGACACTTGCCAGTTGGTCAGTGCAAGCTCGGAGTACATGTCCTGGTAATCCGTCTGGCCCTGCGGCCTTGTGAATGTTGACATGTTTAAAGGTCTTACTCACATCGGCTGCAGAGAGCGTGATCACACAGTCATCCGAAACAACTGATGCTCTTATGCATGTATCAGTGTTACTTGCCTCGAAGCGAGTATAGAAGTTATTTAGCTCGTCTGGTAGGCTCGTGTCACTGGGCAGCTCTCGGCTCTGCTTCCCTTTGTTATATTTTTTTATCGCTTTGGTGCAATTTTCACAAGTCCATTTTCACAACTCTTAGAAAAAACTCAAGAGATCATCAAAAATGTGTTTAAAAACTCTAAGCACATTAACACACAAAATCATACAGTCACTTTTGAACCCAATTTAAACAGTTTCATCTAGAAATACATGTTTCACATTGCAATAAATGTTCAAATAGAATATGGTCCTTTCACAATGCAATGCTCACATTACTTTTGATATGAGTCTTTTCTCTTACTTAATCCAACTGCTTTTAATTGATTATCACCTAAACCTTTTGTAAACCTATTGATTTTACATGTAAACTAGTTTGCCTAATATTGATTTTGAGAACTTCAAATTAAAATCAGTCTGTAAAAAAAAAAATCATACACACGAAATATACACTCAAATGTCCCCCAGGTGCATAAACAGTTATATTCCCTGCGATTTCAATGAGAACCTATTGCCAAATGCTTAGGACAGGCTTGATGCAAACTTGTGTCTGCTAAACATTATGTTTCTTAAATGTCTTTTAATTGATTACATGGTGAAAGATTCCTTCAATGATCACACTTTTAATCACACATGAAAAGGAAATTATGGACATTTGATGTTTAGAAATTTTTTATGGTTGGTGCAAGTGTATTTATTGGATAATGTGAAAACATTATCAACAAAAGGGCCATTTTGAAACATGTATTTAATATTTTTTGCTATTGGATTAACTGGTTGTTAAAATAACTACATTGCGAAGATATCATTATGTTATGTTTTGGTGATTAAACCAATGTAGTCATTATATTTCACAGTAAACATACAGTTGAAGTCGGAAGTTTACATGCACATAGGTTGGAGTCATTAAAACTTGTTTTTCAACCACTCCACAAATTCCTTGTTAACAAACTATAGTTTTGGCAAGTCAGTTAGGACATCTACTTTGTGCATGACACAAGTCATTTTTCCAACAATTTACAGACAGATTATTTCACTTGTAATTCACTGTAGCACAATTCCAGTGGGTCAGAAGTTTACATACAGTAAGTTGACTGTGCCTTTAAACAGCTTGGAAAATGCCAGAAAATGATGTCATGGCTTTAAAAGCCTCTGATAGGCTAATGGACATCATTTGAGTAAATTGGAGGTGTACCTGTGGATGTATTTCAAGGCCTACCTTCAAACTCAGTGCCTCCTTGTTTGACATCATGGGAAAATCAAAAGAAATCAGCCAAGACCTCAGAAAAATAGTTGTAGACCTCCACAAGTCTGGTTCATCCTTGGAAGCAATTTCCAAACGCCTGAAGGTACCACGTTCATCTGTACAAACAATAGCACGCAAGCATAAACACCATGGGACCACATAGCCATCATACCGCTCAGGAAGGAGATGCATTCTGTCTCCTAGAGATTAATGTGCCTTGGTGCGAATCAATCCCAGAACAACAGCAAAGGACCTTGTGAAGATGCTTGAGGAAACGGGCACAAAAGTATCTGTATCCACAGTAAAACAAGTCCTACGTCGACATAACCTGAAAGGCCGCTCCCAACCGTGAAGCACGGGGGTGGCAGCATCATGTTGTGGGGGTGCTTTGCTACATGAGGGACTGGTGCACTTCACAAAATAGATGGCGTCCTGAGGGAGGAAAATGATGTGGATATATTGAAGCAACATCTCAAGACATCAGTCAGGAAGTTCAAGCTTGGTCGCAAATGGGTCTTCCAAATGGACAATGACCCCAAGCATACTTCCAAAGTTGTGTCAAAATGGCTTAAGGACAACAAAGTCAAGGTATTGGAGTGGCCATCACAAAGCCCTGACCTCAATCCTATAGACAATTTGTGGGCAGAACTGAAAAAGCATGTGCGAGCAAGGAGGCCTACAAACCTGACTCAGTTACACCAGCTCTGTAAGGAGGAATGGGCCAAAATTTACCCAATTTATTATGGGAAGCTTGTGGAAGGCTACCCGAAACATTTGACCCAAGTTAAACCATTTAAATGCAATGCTACCAAATACTAATTGAGTGAATGTAAACTTCTGACCCACTGGGAATATGATGAAAGAAATAAAAGTTGAAATAAATCAGTCTCTCTAATATTATTCTGACATTTCACATTCATCAAATAAAGTGGTGATCCTAACTGACCTAAGACAGGGAATTTTTACTAGGATTAAATGTCAGGAAGTGTGAAAAACTGAGTTTAAATGTATTTGGCTAAGGTGTATGTAAACTTCCGACTTCAACTGTATATGTTGGATCAATGGTTGTGTGGTGAAAGATGTCTCCAAACAAAATGAATGCACAAAGAAAGGTTTTGAATGCAAAACTGGATGCATTACCAGTTTAGAATTTTGTATAGAAAATTCCCCACATACTTGTGAAAATAGCACCAAACTGCAGTAAATGTGGGGAATACCAAAGTAGTGTGTGTGTGTGTGTGTGTCTACTGAACACACGCTATTGTACGAGGGCTGCTAGGGATTTATGGGTCATCTGAGGACTTTAACTGAGTGCACAAAACAATAGGAATATTTTCCTAATATTGAGTTGCATCCTGTTTTGCCCTCAATTTGTCGAGGCATGGACTCTGGAAGGTGTTGAAAGCGTTCCACAAGGATGATGGCCCATGTTGACTCCAATGCTTCCCACAGTTGTGTCAATTTGGCTGGATGTCCTTTGGGTGGTGGACCATTCTTGATCCACACGGGAAAATGTTGAGCGTGAAAAACCATGCAGTTCTTGACACAATCTAACCGGTGTGCCTGGCACCTACTACCATACCCAGTTCAAAGGTGCTTAAATCTTCTGTCTTACCCACTCACCTTCTGAATGGCACACATACACAATAAATGTCTCAATTTTTTTAAATCCTTCTTTAACCCGTCTCCTCCCCTTCATCTACACTGACTGAAGTGGATTTAACAAGTGACATCAATAAGGGATCATAGCTTTCACCTGAATTCACCTGGTCAGTCTGTCATGGAAAAAGCAGGTGTTCCTAATGTTTTGTACACTCTGTAACAGAGTACTTATGACAGAGATCATAAGATACAGAGGTAGAAAGAGGAAAAAAGGGGGGAGAGATTTCAAAATATCAATTTTGGTCGAGTTGCGTTGTTTCCCCCATACAGCTGTGGAAGTCGAGTGTGTCCCTACAGTACAAGACACATCCTGCGCAGTACAGCTTGTAGAAGAAACGGCTCGCATAAAATGAAATATAACGTTGCAGATTAAGTTCAGAATGGCACAATTTAATGTGTACAACATCTAAAGACCTACATCACTATACTGAGACCAGGTCTGTTTCTAGAAGGACGTATTTGGGTGTTTTTGGAGCATGTCTTTTGCGTGCCCTGATACAGCACAACGAGCAATGACAAAGTGAATTGCGGCTGCGGTAATTCTGCAAATGCGTGACGACATGTAGCGTGTTGTTTCCTGATTATTGTGTTAGGATGTTCTGTGACTGCTCTCAGGGAGAGGACTGATAGAAGAACAGAAAGAAGGGAAAATATTGTTACTTTGGCCCAACGCCTAGAAACTGTGTGTGCAAGGTCATGATCAGCCTATTGCGCCCTAAGAGCAGAGACACCTAGTTTGGGCATGAGTATAAAGACACCCCTTCAGAGGTTCTGACAGACTTGTACTTTGAGAATTAGGTTGGTTGTAACCTCTCCGGCCGTGATAATAAAGACATGCTAATTTAGCTTTGACTTGGAGTCCTTAGTGGTAACTTCCACGACATAAGCCAAAACACAAAAAAAAGTGTCTAGATCCTTCTATAACATGTCATTTACATCAAAACAAGAGATTTACTTCAGAAATAGGAACATTCTCCTTTAACACCTGAGTCCTAAACTGCCCTCCCAGCACGAGGGAATAAAGATGCAAGGAATTTTGCAGGTTATTCCAAACAAGAGGGGGGGAAGGGCAGTAAAACTAAAGGAGGATTTTACCAAAATTGGTCAAGACAAGAGGGACCTCCATTATTTTAATCTGAATAACTCGGACGAAACAAATTACGAGAACATCTTGTTTATGACACAGCTAACACCAATGGGCAAAATATCGCCCTGCTGCAATCCGTCAACTATTTATTCGAACAGGTTTGATTTGGCCGTCTTTTGACATCCGAAAATAGGCTGTTGACCAATATAAATTGTTATTCGCGCATGGCCACTGAAAGGTCTGTGGGTTCGTTGTGTGAATGAACGAATGCATTTTTCACTGCCAGTTTTTTACATTTGAAATGCATCCGTGCAGCAATGTATCAACTTAGCCAATGTGATCACATCACACCAGAGCTACATGTTGCTCTCGCCATTCAAACTTCCCCGCTAGTTCATTGCCACAGTTGTAGTCTATTTCATAGCCTTTCAGCAAGCAAGAGGACCGATTGATGCTTATCTCTCTGAATAGGCCTAGGCATATTCTTTGTTTTTTATTGCTCAAAATAAGTTGGAAACTACACTGAACAAAAATATAAAGACAACATGTAAAGTGTTTCATGAGCTGAAATAAATTATCCCAGACATTTTTCATATGCACAAAAAGCTTATTTCTCTCACATTTGGTTTACATTCATGTTACTGAGCATTTCTCCTTCACCAAGATCATCTATCCACCTGACAGGTGTGGCATATCAAGAAGCTGATTAAACAGTATGATCATTACACAGGTGCACCTTGTGCTGGGGACAATAAAAGGCCACCCAAAAATGTGGAGTTTTGTCACTGTCACGCCCTGACCTTAGATATCTCTGTTTTCTATATATTTTGGTTAGGTCAGGGTGTGACTAGGGTAGGTACTCTAGGGTTTTTTGTATGTCTAGGGTTTTCATACTTCTAGGGGTTTTGTATGTCTATGTTGGCCTGATATGGTTCCCAATCAGAGACAGCTGTTTATCGTTGTCTCTGATTGGGGATCATATTTAGCCCGTTTTCCCATTTTCTAGTGTGGGATCTTGTCTACAGTTAGGTGCCTGTATGCACACTAGTAGTTCACGGTTCGTTTGATTGTTTGTTGTTTTGTTGAGTTTCAGTTCATAAAAAATATGTAGAACTCTATTCACGCTGCGCCTTTGTCTCACTCATACGACAAGCGTGACAGAAGATCCCACCACAAATGGACCAAGCAGCGTGTACAGGAGGAGTGGACTTGGGAGGAGATCCTAGACACAGGCTGGGGAGTATCGCCGTCCGAGGGAGGAAATTGAGGCAGCGAAAGCGGAACGGCAACGTTCCGAGGAGTATTACCAACGAGGCAAGCACGAGAGGCAGCCCCAAAATATTTTTTGGGGGGGCACACGGGGAGATTGGCAGAGGTAGGGTTTAGACCTGAGCCAACTCCTCGTGCTTACCGTGGGGAGCTTGTGACTGGTCAGGCACCGTGTTATGCAGTGATGCGCACAGTGTCTCCAGTGTGCATTCATAGCCCGATGCGCTCTATTCCAGCACCCCACATTTGCCGCGCTAGAGTGGGCATCCAGCCAGGACGGGTTGCGCCGGCTCAGCGCTCCTGGTCTCCAGTACACCTCTTCGGACCAGGATATCCTGTGCCGTCTCTACGTACTGTATCGCCAGTACACCTTCACAGCCCAGTGCATCCTGTGCCAGCGCCCCGCACGCATCGAGATAAAGTGAGGATCCAGCCAGGACGCATTGTGCCAGATCTATGCTCCAGGTCTCCAGTGCGCCTCCACAGTCCAGTACGTCCTGTGCCTCCTCTCCGCACTCACCCTGAGGTGCATGTCATCAGCCCGGTGCCACCTATACCGGTTCCACGCATCAGGGTTCCAGTGTGCCTCCACAGTCCAGTAAGTCCTGTGCCTCCTCTCCGCACTCACCCTGAGGTGCGTGTCATCAGCCCGGTGCCACCTGTACCGGTCTCACGCATCAGGTCTCCAGTGCGCATCCACAGTCCAGTAAGTCCTGTGCCTCCTCTCCGCACTCACCCGGAGGTACATGTCATCAGCCCGGTGCCACCTATACCGGTTCCACGCATCAGGGTTCCAGTGTGCCTCCACAGTCCAGTAAGTCCTGTGCCTCCTCTCCGCACTCACCCTGAGGTGCATGTCATCAGCCCGGTGCCACCTGTACCGGTCCCACGCATCAGACCTCCAGTGCGCCTCCACAGTCCAGAGCTTCCGGCGACAGTTCTCAGTCCAGAGGTTCCGGCGACAGTTCCCAGTCCAGAGCTTCCGGCGACAGTTCCCAGTCCAGAGTTTCTGGCGACAGTTCCCAGTCCAGAGCTTCCGGCGACAGTTCCCAGTCCAGAGCTTCCGGCGATGTTTCACAGTCCGGACAGTCACACAACACCACAGACAGTCACAGTCACACAACGCCACAGATTTCTGAAGTTTTGAGGGAGCGTGCAATTGGCATGCTGACTGCAGGAATAGCCACCGGAGCTGTTGAAATATAATTAAAATGTTCATTTCTCTACCATAAGCCACCTCCAACGTTGTTTTAGAAAATTTGGCAATACGTCCAACCAGCCTCACATCCGTAGACCACTTGTAATCATGCCAGTCCAGAACCTCCACAGCTGATGAAACTGGGTTTGCACAACCAAAGAATTTCTGCACAAACTCTGATAAACCATCTCAGGGAAGCTCATCTGTGTGCTAGTCGTCCTCACCAGGGTCTTAACCTGATTGCAGTTCAATGTCGCAACCAACTTCAGTGGGCAAATTCTCACCTTCGATGACCACTGGCATGCTGGAGATGTGAGCTCTTCGCAGATGAATCCCGGTTGCAACTGTAATGGCAGGCATAAACAGGCATAAACTACGGACCACGAACACAATTGCGTTTTATTGATGGCAATTTGAATGCACAGAGATACCGTGCCGAGATCCTGAGGCTCTTTGTCGCGCCATTCACCCGCCACCATAACCTCATCTGGGCTCCCAAGTGGCGCAGCAGTCTAAGGCACTGCACCTCAGTGCTAGAGGTGTCACTACATACCCTGGTTCGATTCCAGGCTGTATCACAACCGGCTGTGATTGGGAGTCCCATAGGGCGGTGCACAATTGACCAAGCGCCGTCCAGGTTAGGGTTTGGCCAGGGTAGGCCTTCATTGTAAATAAGAATTTGTTCTTAACTGACTTGCCTAGTTAAATAAAGTTTTTTTTTTAAGTTTCCGCATGATAATGCATGGCCCCATGTCGCAAGAATCTGTACACAACTCCTGGAAGCTGAAAATGTCACAGTTCCTCCATGGCCTGCATACTCACCAGACAAGGCACTACAGAGGGTAGTGTGTAGGGCCCAGTACATCAGTTGGGCCAAGCTTCCTACCATCCAGGACCTCTATACCGGGCGGTGTCAGAGGAAGGCCCTAAAAATTGTCAAAGACTTCAGTCACCGTAGTCATAGACTGTTCTCTCTGCTACTGCACGGCAAGCGGTACCGGAGCGCCAAGTCTTGGTCCAAGAGGCTTCTAAACAGCTTCTACCCCCAAGCCATAAGACTCCTGAAAATCTAATCAAATGGCCACCCAGACTATTTGCATTCAAGATGGCCACCTCCCCCCCTTTACGCTGCTGATAGTCTCTGTTGTTATTATCTATGCATAGTCACTTTAATAACTCTACCTAAACTCAACAAAAAGAGAAACGTGATCTCACAGTCAACTGCGTTTATTTTCAGCAAACTTAACGTGTAAATATTTGTATGAACATAACAAGATTCAACAACTGAGACATAAACTGAACAAGTTCCACAGACATGTGACTAACAGAAATGTAATAACGTGTCCCTGAACAAAGGGGGGGGGGGGTCAAAATCAAAAGTAACATTCAGTATCTCCAGAGTACTGGTCTCGGTGTAACGCTCATTCCTTCTATGATAAACGCGAATCTGACCATCACCCCTGGTGAGACAAAACCGCGAGTCGTCAGTGAAGAGCACTTTTTTCCAGTCCTGTCTGGTCCAGCGACGGTGGGTTTGTGCCCATAGGCGACGTTGTTGCCGGGGATTTCTGGTGAGGACCTGTCTTACAACAGACCTACAAGCCCTTAGTCCAGCCTCTCTCAGCCTATTGCAGACTGTCTGAGCACTGATGGAGAGATTGTGCGTTCCTGTTGTAAGCCGGGCAGTTGTTGTTGCCATCCTGTACCTGTCCCGCAGGTGTGATGTTCAGATGTACTGATCCTGTGCAGGTGTTGTTACACATGGTCTGCCACTGCGAGGATGATCAGCTGTCCTGTCTCACTGTAGCACTGTCTTAGGTGTCTCATAGTATGGACATTGCAATTTATTGCCCTGGCCACATCTGCAGTCCTCATGCCTCTTTGCAGCATGCCTAAGGCACGTTCATGCAGATGAGCAGGGACCCTGGGCATCTTTCTTTTTTTTTTTTTTCAGAGTCAGTAGAAAGGTATCTTTAGTGTCCTAAGATTTCATAACTGTGACCTTAAGCCAAATTTCTTCAGCCTCCTGAAGTTGAAGAGGCGCTGTTGCGCTGTCATTTAGTTCTGTTACCTTTGCCTTCTTGGGTACAGGAACAATGGTGGCCATCTTGAAGCATGTGGGGACAGCAGACTGGGATAGGGTGAGATTGGATATGTCCGTAAACACACCAGCCAGCTGGTCTGCACATGCTTTGAGGATGCAGCTAGGGATGTCATCTGAGCCGGCAGCCTTGCGAGGGTTAACACATTTAAATGTCTTACTCATGTTGGCCATGGAGAAGGAGAGCCCACAGTCCTTGGTAGGGGGCCGCGTCGGTGTCACTGTATTATCCTCAAAGTGGGCAAAGAAGGTGTTAAGTTTGTCTGGAAGCAAGACGTCGGTGACTATGACAGACTATGGTATTATTTTAATTCTTAGGTTTAGTTTGTGAGAGGCTTCCATACGTTTATATGTCAAGAGGGCAGAGGGGCCTACAAGTCATGTTTTTTTACCACTTTGTTTGCCGGACAGTTCCTGCTGCTGTGCAGCTTAAATGAGTTGCGTGTCCTACCCCTCTTGTCCTGAGAAGGATGGACTAGCCTGCTCTGGCGGCTTGAGACGCGCATGTCATAGGAGCGGTCTGTATTTACAACAACACTGACGGTCATTCTTCCGCCATTGCCACTCATAATATAGTTCAACATCGACAAATAAATACAATAGTCATACAAAATCTGGTTTAAGAACATAACCGTAGGCCTGTACCTAGGGCTAGGCCTGTAGGCATTTACCTAGAAGAAGACTACACAGATGGTCTGTAAGTAACTGTCACAACGATTGATAATTCACCAAATAAATAAAACAAACAAGTAAGCTAAGTTACAACAAGTTTACAACAGACAACTGGACATAAATGTTCTTGCAATGTCCCATGAAATATGTCTATAACATTAACATTGGATATTCTGAGAACATGGTTACCATGTTCTGGGTAAGTTTTGTTTGACATTAAGAGAATGTTATCCTAATTCTACCAAGGCCCACATCCCCATCATTTGCATGAAGAAAAGACAGAGATATAGGGGACGTAGGTCGGGGTGCCTTGTAAGGATCCGACGATGAGTGTGTAATCCGCCTCTACCATCAGTCCTTTTAGCCAACGTGCAATCATTGGATAATAAAATGGATGAGCTCCGATCAAGACTATCCTATCAGCAGGACATTAAAAACTGTAATCTCTTATGTTTCACAGAGTCTTGGCTGAACGACGACATGGATAAAATACAGCTGGCTGGGTTTTCGGCGCATCGGCAAGATAGAACAGCTGCCTGTAAGACAAAGGGTGGTGGTCTGTATCTATTTGTAAATAACAGCTGGTGCACAAAATCTAATATTAGGGAAGTCTCAAGGTTTTGTTCGCCTGAGGTAGAGTATCTCATGATACGCTGTAGACCACACTATTTACCAAACCGATGCTGGCACTAAGACCGCATATAAGAGCAACCAGAGGATAAAAAACTCTAGACCATCTTTACTCCACACACAGAAAAGCATACAAAGCTCTCCTCGCCCTCCATTTGGCTGACCATATCTCTATCCTCCTGATTCTTGCAAGCGAAAACTAAAGCAGGAAGTACCAGTGACTCGCTCCATACGGAAGTGGTCAGACGACGCAGATTTTTTATTTTTTTTATTTTTACCTTTATTTAACCAGGTAGGCTAGTTGAGAACAAGTTCTCATTTGCAACTGCGACCTGGCCAAGATAAAGCATAGCAGTGTGAACAGACAACACAGAGTTACACATGGAGTAAACAATTAACAAGTCAATAACACAGTAGAAAAAAAGGGGAGTCTATATACATTGTGTGCAAAAGGCATGAGGAGGTAGGCGAATAATTACAATTTTGCAGATTAACACTGGAGTGATAAATGATCAGATGGTCATGTACAGGTAGAGATATTGGTGTGCAAAAGAGCAGAAAAGTAAATAAATAAAAACAGTATGGGGATGAGGTAGGTGAAAATGGGTGGCTATTTACCAATAGACTATGTACAGCTGCAGCGATCGGTTAGCTGCTCAGATAGCAGATGTTTGAAGTTGGTGAGGGAGGTAAAAGTCTCCAACTTCAGCGATTTTTGCAATTCGTTCCAGTCACAGGCAGCAGAGTACTGGAACGAAAGGCGGCCAAATGAGGTGTTGGCTTTAGCGTGGCTTTGGCGTGCTACGGATGGGTGTTGCCATCGTGACCAGTGAACTGAGATAAGGCGGAGCTTTACCTAGCATGGACTTGTAGATGACCTGGAGCCAGTGGGTCTGGCGACCAGCCGACTAGTCGCAGTGGTGGGTGGTATAAGGTGCTTTAGTGACAAAACGGATGGCACTGTGATAAACTGCATCTAGTTTGCTGAGTAGAGTGTTGGAAGCAATTTTGTAGATGACATCGCCGAAGTCGAGGATCGGTAGGATAGTCAGTTTTACTAGGGTAAGTTTGGCGGCGTGAGTGAAGGAGGCTTTGTTGCGGAATAGAAAGCCAACTCTTGATTTGATTTTCGATTGGAGATGTTTGATATGAGTCTGGAAGGAGAGTTTACAGTCTAGCCAGACACCTAGGTACTTATAGATGTCCACATATTCAAGGTCGGAACCATCCAGGGTGGTGATGCTAGTCGGGCATGCGGGTGCAGGCAGCGATCGGTTGAAAAGCATGCATTTGGTTTTACTAGCGTTTAAGAGCAGTTGGAGGCCACGGAAGGATTGTTGTATGGCATTGAAGCTCGTTTGGAGGTTAGATAGCACAGTGTCCAAGGACGGGCCGGAAGTATATAGAATGGTGTCGTCTGCGTAGAGGTGGATCAGGGAATCGCCCGCAGCAAGAGCAACATCATTGATATATACAGAGAAAAGAGTCGGCCCGAGAATTGAACCCTGTACTTGCTAAGCTACAGGACTGTTTTGCAAGCACAAACTGGAATATGTTCACGGGATTCTTCCGATGGCATTGAGGAGTACACCACATCAGTCACTGGCTTCATCAATAAGTACATTGATGCATCCCAACAGGGAACGTACGTGAAGTCTGAAGTTCAAATACACCTTAGCCAAATACATTTAAACTCAGTTTTTCACAATTCCTGACATTTAATCCTAGTAAAAATTCCCTGTCATAGGTCAGATAAGATCACCACTTTATTTTAAGAATGTGAAGAATAATAATAATAATAATGTCAGAATAATAGTAGAGAGAATGATTGATTTCTTTCATCACATTCCCAGTGGGTCAGACATTTACATACACTCAATTAGTATTTGGTAGCATTGCCTTTAAATGGTTTAACTTGGGTCACTTTGGAAGTATGCTTGTGGTCATTGTCCATTTGGAAGATCCATTTGCTACCAAGCTTGAACTTCCTGACTGATGTCTTGAGATGTTACTTCAACATATCCACATAATTTTCCTCCCTCATGATGCCATCTATTTTGTGAAGTGCACCAGTACCTCCTGCAGCAAAGCACCCCCACAACATGATACTGCCACCCCCATGCTTCACGGTTGGGATGGTGTTCTTTGGCTTGCAAGCCTCCCCCTTTTTCCTCCAAACATAACAATGGTCATTATGGCCAAACAGTTCAATTGTTTTCATCAGACCAGAGGACATTTCTCCAAAAAGTACAATCTTTGTCCCGATTGTGCAGTTGCAAACCGTAGTCTGGCTTTTTTAGCATTTTTTTGGAGCAGTGGCCTCTCCTTGCTGAGCGGCCTTTCAGATTATGTCACTATAGGACTCGTTTTACTGTGGATATAGATACTTTTGTACCTGTTTCCTCCAGCATCTTCACAAGGTTCTTTGCTGTTGTTCTGAGATTGATTTGCACTTTTCGCACCAAAGTACGTTCATCTCAAGGAGACAGAACACGTCTCCTTCCTGAGCGGTATGATGGCTGCGTGGCCCCATGGTGTTAATACTTGCGTACACATTTTTGGACAGATGAACGTGGTACATTCAGGCGTTTGGAAATTGCTCCCAAGGATGAACCAGACATGCGGAGGTCTACAATTATTTTTCTGAGGTCTTGGCTGATTTATTTTGATTTTCCCATGATGTCATGCAAAGAGGCACTGAGTTTGAAGGTAGGCCTTGAAATACATCCACAGGTACACCTACAATTGACTCAAATTATGTCAATTATCCTATCAGAAGCTTCTAAAGCCATGACATTTTCTGGAATTTTCCAAGCTGTTTAAAGGCACAGTAAACTTAGTGTATGTAAACTTCTGACCCACTGGAATTGTGATACAGTGAATAAGTGAAATAATCTGTCCGTAAACAATTGTTGGAAAAGTAGATGTCCTAACCAACTTGCCAAAACAATAGTTTGTTAACAAGAAATTTGTGGAGTGGTTGAAAAACAAGTTTTAATGACTTCAACTGTACATACTCCCACCAGAAACCATGGATTACAGGCAACATCCTCACTGAGCTAAAGAGTAGAGCTGCCGCTTTCAAGGAGCGGGACACTAACCCAGACACTTATAAAAAATCCTGCTATGCCCTACAACAAACCATCAGAGGCAAAGGGTCAAGACAGGATTAAGATTTAATCATACCACACAGGCTCCGACACTCGTTGGATGTGGCAGGATTTGCAAACTATTACGGACTGCAAAGGGAAGCACAGCCGCGAGCGAGCTGCCCAGTGACATGAGCCTACCAGACGAGCTAAATTACTTTTATGCTCGCTTCGAGGCAAGCAACACTGAAGCATGCATGCATGAGAGCATCAGCTGTTCCGGATGACTGTGTGCTCACGCTCTCCGTAACCGATGTGAGTAAGACCTTTAAATAGGGCAACATTCACAAGGCCACAGGGGCAGAGGGATTACCTGAACGTGTACTCCGAGCATGCGCTGTCCAACTGGCAAGTGTCTTCACTGACATTTTCAACTTCTCCCTGACCGAGTCTGTAATACTAACCAGCAGACCACCATAGTCTCTGTGCCAAAAACGCCAAGGTAACCTGCCTAAATGACTAAATGTACCCATGAAATGCTTTGAAATGCTTGTCATGGCTCACATCAACACCATTATCCCACAAACCCTAGACCCACTCCAATTTGCATACCAGCCCAACAGATCCAAAGATGATGCAATCTCAATTGCACTCCACACTACCCTTTCCCAGCTGGACAAAAGAACACCTACGTGAGAATGGTATTCAATGACTACAGCTCATTATTCAACACCATAGTGCCCTCAAAGCTCATCACTAAGCTAAAGACCCTGGAACTAAACACCTCCCTCTGCAACTGGATTCTAGACTTCTTGACAGCCGCCCCCAGGTGGTGACGGTAGGTAACAACACACCTGCCACGCTAATCCTCAACACGGGGGCCACTCAGGGGTGCGTGCTCAGTCCCTTTCTGTACTCGCTGATCAATCAAATGTATTTATAAAGCCCTTCTTACATCAGATGATGTCACAAAATTCTGTACAGAAACCCAGCCTAAAACCCCAAACAGCAAGCAATGCAGGTGTAGAAGCACGGTGGCTAGGAAAAACTCCCTAGAAAGGCCAGAACCTAGGAAGAAACCTAGAGAGGAACCAGGCTATGAGGGGTGGCCAGTCCTCTTCTGGCTGTGCCGGGTTATAACAGAACATGGCCAAGAGGTTCAAACATTCATAGATGATTAGCAGGGTCAAATAATAGTAATCACAGAGGTTGTAGAGGGTGCAAAAGGTCAGCACCTCAGAAGTAAATGTCAGTTGGCTTTTCATAGCTGATCATTCAGAGTATCTCTACCGCTCCTGCGGTCTCCAGAGAATTGAAAACAGCAGGTTTGGGACAAGGCAGCACATCCGGTGAACCGGTCAGGGTTCCATAGCCGCAGGCAGAACAGTTGAAACTGGAGCAGCAGCACGACCAGGTGGACTGGGGAGGGGACAGCAAGGAGTCATCAGGTCATCAGGTAGTCCTGAGGCATGGTCCTAGGGCTCAGGTCCTTCTCCGAGAGAGAGAGAGAGAGAGAGAGAGAGAGAGAGAGAGAGAGAGAGAGAGTTGTGCTTTCATGGCAAAGCACAACTCCAACACCATCATTAAGTTTGCCGACGACACAACAGTGGTAGGCCTGATCACCCGACAACGATGATACAGCCTATAAGGAGGGGGTCAGAGACCTGGCAGTGTGGTGCCAGGATAACAACCTCTCCCTCAACGTGATCAAGACAAAGGAGATGATTGTGGACTACAGAAAAAGGAGGACCGAGCACACCCCCATTCTCATAGACGGGGCTGTAGTGGAGCAGGTTGAGAGCTTCAAGTTCCTTGGTGTCCACATCACCAAACAACTATCATGGTCCAAACACACAATCATGGTCCAAACTCCCCCTCAGGAGACTGAAGATATTTGTCATGGGTCCTCAGATCCTCAAAAAGTTCTACAGCTGCACCATCGAGAGCATCTTGACTTGTTGCATCACCGCCCGGAATGACAACTGCTCGGCCTCCAACCGCAAGGCACTACAGAGGGTAGTGCGTAAGACCCAGTACGTCAATGCGGCCAAGCTTCCTGCCATCCAGGATCTCTATACCAGGCGGTATCACATTGCCAAAGACTCCAGCCATCCTAGTCATAGACTGTTCTCTCTGCTACCGCACGGCAAGCGGTACCGCTTCCAAGTCTAGGTCCAAAAGGCTTCTTAACAGCTTATACCACCAAGCCATATGACTCCTGAACAGCTGGCTACCCAGACTATTTGCATTGTCCCCCCACCACCGCTGCTGCTACTCTCTGTTCTCTGTGTTATTATCTATGCATAGTCACTTTACATCTACCCCTTTGTAGATGTACCTCAATTACCTTGACTAACCTGTGCCCCCCACATTGACTCTGTACTGGTAGCCCATGTACATAGCCTCGCTACTGTTATTTTATTGTTGCTCTTTAATTTTTTTATTTTTTTCACTTCAGTTTATTTTAGTAAATACTTTCTTAACACTTATTTTTCTTAAAACTGCATTGTTGGTTAAGGGCTTGTAAGTAAGTAATTCACTGTAAGGTGACCTGCTGTATTCTGCGCATGTGACAAATAAAATGTTATTTTGTTACTCTAACTAATGGAAAACTGGACACTCAAACATCAGGGGGACATTACAGGTAAAATTACAAAAACATTCTCTTTCCCTAGAATTGTTAGCTGGGTAGTCTGGTTGGAAAGTTTCAAAGTGGGCACACTTTCCTATAGGATATCACTCTTCCAACTAGTCTGTTGTTTTTGACAATTGACGACCATCCACTTGTTCCACATAGCTGAGTAAACCCACTTGGGTCAAGCTGCCACAGTAGGGTACTGCAATTTTAACCCTAAATGTTTTTTCAGCTTTCTATCAGTTGCCCCAGAGGCACCAGGTCATCAAATTTAAGAACATTTTGAAGATTGTTCCACAAATAAGGTGCAAGAAAACTAAAACCTTATTTACTTATTTAACTCAGTAGAAACCAAAGGAATTTCCAGAGTTAGCCATCCCTAAGTGGTAACTCGTGTCTAAAGTTTGATGTTAGGTGCAGTGGGACTTATTTAAATGCGACATCAAAGAGGGCCAAACAACATTCTGGTAGGAAATGCTGGTCTCAGGTATGGGCGGTAAGTAGCCTAGCGGTTCAGCGTGTTGGGCCAGTACCAGAAAGGTTGCTGGTTTGAATCCCGTAGATGATAAATCTATATATGTCCTTGAGCAAGACACGTAACCCTAATTGCTCTGGATAAGTGCTTCTACTAAAATGAATGCAGTGATGAGTACTGAAAATGTTGCCAGTAATTAAGGGCAGTGCGCTATGATAAACTGCATCTAACAGCTATAATGAAGAGGCAGCTGCGTTCATTAAGATGATGTTAGGAAAGCCTTTGAAATCGTAGTTAGTGATCAACATTATCGAAAACCTTTGACAGGTCAATGACGAGGGCAGCACTATGTTGCCTTTTATCCATTCAGTGAACCACATCATTAATAACTAAGGATGCAGCAGAGATAGTGGCATGACCTGGTCTAAAACCAGACTGATGTACATGTATAATACATTTCAAAGATAAGAAATGTAATCTTTCGGGATAAACGTGTTTATTATATTATAGAAGTAACACTATACCGCTGCTTTCAGTTAAACATTTAACACGGAATCACTTGGTGAGTAGCCTACTGTACCATTTACGCGCACTACCCAAAATGACACAGGCTTATAACATGTGGAATTGAGTGATAGTTGAGTAACTCACACGTGTTTATAATAGATGAGCCAAACCTGATCTTTCTCGGATTTTCTTGTTTCCCTTCTCCCTCTGCCTCCTTCATGCTCTTTATCCGTGTCGTTCATTACACACTCTATCCCCTCTCTGCCCTTCTCCGGCAAGCGGCTAAAATAATTATCGAATAGGTCCGAAGTCGATACAGAAACAGCTAAAACCCCATTTTGAAGTTTTGAGGTTCACTGCTGGATGTGCACTGCAGACAGAGCGATGTAAAACTATTTGGAGTAGCTGCCTCCGGCTGCGCTGCGTTCTGCCCACAACCAGTCACAAGGATCTATCTCAAGAAGTGTACATAGCTCGCTGGTGCTGTGAATAGATAGACCTATAGCCGAGCCCATCTGCAAGGAAGATGTACAGTATGTTCGAGGCACGGTGTAGAAATGGTAGGGCCTATGATATAGAGCAGGGGAATGGGAGGAGGCCAAAGGGTTAATTAAGCTACATGGGAAGGGAGAGCATGCAGGAAAGAATGTCCGGTGTCCGGGCTCCGGGGCGTTTTGAGTGCATTTGCCTCGAGGATTCTGTTTTTCCTATCTTTGGAACAACAATCATAAACAAATAAACCTTTGTTTAACATTGTTTGTGGTGTTCAATCATGGCGCAACAATTTTCTAGGGAAGTCCTGGGATATACCTCGGGACAGTAAGTAACAGTGTGTCGCCAACGTCACCCAGCATAAAAGCAACAATTCATGTCATTTTGGGATGTTTGATTGCGTTTTCTCATAGGTCAACTGACAAAGTAGCCTAGTTTTGAATGACATTAGGCTACCCATCATGTCCAGAAAGGCTAAATTGATTCCAGGATCATACATTAATAAATTATAAAGTGTGAATTATTTGGATGAATCCTTTAGACTGTTGCCATTTGAATTTGGCCAATGTATTAAACACATACTTAATTATAATTCGGTTTATAGGATATTTGAAAACTAATCTGCAAACTGTAGTGTTCTGTAGAGCTTAGACCGACATTGGAGAGAAGACAACGTTTTTCGCACACCAACACATCAATGTTAATTGATTTTAGAAGGTATTTGGCAAACTGGAATCATGAATCAGCATTGAAACTGCAGTAGGCCTCCAACTGGGCACAAGCTGGTTGAATCAATATTGTTTCAATGTAATTTGTCAATTTATTGTGACGTGGAATCTACTTGGAAATTAAACTGGATTTGAAAAAAGTAGTCAACCCTTTGGAATTACTTTGTTTTGAGAGGGGAATTTCAACCAAAGGATTATGCCATTGTTGTAACCAGTGGCGACCCATCATTCTGGGCAGGTGGGGCTTTTGCCTGTTTTGGATGTTATTTTGGCATTAATACGTGTCACATATCAGTTTGCAAACAATGTAAAGAAATATATATAATTGAGTTATTAAAGCCGGTGTTTCAGCCTAGCTCAGTGCTTTCTGTGGTGGTGGGGCAGCCAGCGGAAAATACGAAGCGTAAGGGTTGGTCATGTTCTCTAGTTGCGCCATGATTGACTCAGTGTTCTGTCACTCATGGGGGACACTACGTCACTGCAAAATCTACTGGGAGAACTCGGAAATTCAAGCCCCTTGGGTGCTGCCATAGATTTACATTAGATGTGCCCATCCAAGAAGGCTCAAGGTCATTGGCCACAGATAAAATGGCAAATCACGTTATATCTACCAAAGCATTGATGGGACTGATCATGTCAACATCATACCTTCAAAATATTAGCTAGCAAGCTAGACAAGTAGTCATCATCATGAATCAAGTCGACAATCTACTGGCAAATCTTTTTCAATGCAGTAGTTGTCATATGAAGATAAATTATAGATCAAACGTATCGGTTCTCACAGTCCATTGGACATAAACATTACACACCAAGTTGGAAATCGCAAATTCAATAATGAGTGGGTTGGAAGGAATCAGTGTCTATCCCCTTCCTGCTATTCAGTGGAGTGGGTATGTGGTCCAAGTCTGGGTTTAAGGGTCTCTTTTCCAAGCTTAAAAGGATAAACATTCACGTAAAAAGGTTCCATACATTGGCCATGCAACATGATTTCTGCTGCTTTCAAAACAACTGGAAACTCGGGACTAGGACATCTCAGACTTCAGTGAGTTCAAGACAACTGGGAACTTGTGAAAAAAACTAGCTTTGACTGGGAAAATATGTTTTGAACGGTCATCCAACTAGGAATTCCAAGTCCAGAATTCGGGCCTCTTCCTAGAGCTTCGACCAGAAGATCACTGAAGTCATGATTTAACCTGGTTTTTGTCATCAAAGTCTGGCATTCTCTGGATTTATGGTGCTTTCAAGTTTGATGACAAAATCGGACCACAAGAAGAACCGCCGCACCATTTTCCTGTTCAAGTGAGCACAGAACAACAAGGTGAGTCCAAAAATGTCTTGTATGTTGCTGCATAATGATGTAATGTGCCAGGGAGATATGGATACTGTAGCTAAGAAAGTAATACTAAGTGTGTGTTGTGTAGTAGCCCATGTGCCTCACCCTAATAATTTGGTCCCTTTCCCCTTCGTAACTTAGCCTACTGTTCTGACGTGGTGGTGCGCATGTAGCCTATAGCCTGTTTTAGAGAAATGTAATCATTGAATATTGTAAGAGCATTCATTGCTTCAGTCTGGTTTTAGACCCCATCATAGCACTGAGACTGCACTTGTGAAGGTGGTAAATGACCTTTTAATGGCGTCAGACCGAGGCTCTGCATCTATCCTCGTGCTCCTAGACCTTAGTGCTGCTTTTGATACCATCGATCACCACATTCTTTTGGAGAGATTGGATGCTTGGTCTACATGGACAAGTTCTGGCTTGGTTTAGATCTTACCTGTCAGAAAGATATCAGTTAGTCTCTGTGAAGGATTTGTCCTCTGACAAATCAACAGTAAATGTCAGTGTTCCTCAAGGTTCCGTTTTAGGACCACTATTGTGTTCACTATATATTTGACCTCTTGGGGATGTCAATCGAAAACATAATGTTAACTTTCACTGCTATGCGGATGACACACAGCTGTACATTTCAATGAAACATGGTGAAGCCCCAAAATTGCCCTCGCTGGAAGCCTGTGTTTCAGACATACAGAAGTGGATGGCTGCAAATGTTCTACTTTTAAACTCGGACAAAACAGAGATGCTTGTTCTAGGTCCCAAGAAACAAAGAGATCTTCTGTTGAATCTGACAATTAATCTTAATGGTTGTACAGTCGTCTCAAATACAACTGTGAAGGACCTCGGCGTTACTCTGGACCCTGATCTATCTTTTGACAAACATATCAAGACTGTTTCAAGGACAGCTTTTTCCCATTTAAGTAACATTGCAAAAAATCAGAACTGTTCTGTCCAAAAATTATGCAGAAAAATGTATCCATGCTTGTGTTACTTCTAGGTGAGACTACTGCAATGTTCTACTTTCCGGCTACCCGGATAAAGCACCAAATTAACGTCAGTTAATGCTAAATACGGCCGCTAGAATCCTGACCAGAACTAAAAATTTGATCATATTACTCCAGTGCTAGCATCCCTAAACTGGCTTCCTGTTAAGGCAAGGGCTGATTTCAAGGTTTTACTGCTGACCTACAAAGCATTACATGGGCTTGCTCCTACCTATCTTTCTGATTTTGTCCTGCCGTACATAGTGGGGCAAAAAAGTATTTAGTCAGCCACCAATTGTGCAAGTTCTCCCACTTAAAAAGATGGGAGAGGCCTGTAATTTTCATCATAGGTACACTTCAACTATGACAGACACAATGCGAAAAAAAATCCAGAAAAATCACACTGTAGGATTTTTATGAATTTATTTGCAAATTATGGTGGAAAATAAGTATTTGGTCACCTACAAACAAGCAAGATTTCTGGCTCTCACATACCTGTAACTTCTTCTTTAAGAGGCTCCTCTGTCCTCCACTTGTTACCTGTATTAATGGCACCTGTTTGAACTTGTTATCAGTATAAAAGACACCTGTCCACAACCTCAAACAGTCACACTCCAAACTCCACTATGGCCAAGACCAAAGAGCTGTCAAAGGACACCAGAAACAAAATTGTAGACCTGCACCAGGCTGGGAAGACTGAATCTGCAATAGGTAAGCAGCTTGGTTTGAAGAAATCAACTGTGGGAGCAATTATTAGGAAATGGAAGACATACAAGACCACTGATAATCTCCCTCGATCTGGGGCTCCACGCAAGATCTCACCCCGTGGGGTCAAAATGATCATAAGAACGGTGAGCAAAAATCCCAGAACCACACAGGGGGACCTAGTGAATGACCTGCAGAGAGCTGAGACCAAAGTAACAAAGCCTACCATCAGTAACACACTACGCCGCCAGGCCGCCATGGTCAGATGACACCAAAATATAACTTTTTGGTAAAAACTCAACTCGTCGTGTTTGGAGGACAAAGAATGCTGAGTTGCATCCAAAGAACACCATACCTACTGTGAAGCATGGGGGTGGAAACATCATGCTTTGGGGCTGTTTTTCTGAAAAGGGACCAGGACGACTGATCCGTGTAAAGGAAAGAATGAATGGGGCCATGTATCGTGAGATTTTGAGTGAAAACCTCCTTCCATCAGCAAGGGCATTGAAGATGAACCGTGGCTGGGTCTTTCAGCATGACAATGATCCCAAACACACCGCCCGGGCAACGAAGGAGTGGCTTCGTAAGAAGCATTTCAAGGTCCTGGAGTGGCCTAGCCAGTCTCCAGATCTCAACCCCATAGAAAATCTTTGGAGGGAGTTGAAAGTCCGTGTTGCCCAGCAACAGCCCAAAACATCACTGCTCTAGAGGAGATCTGCATGGAGGAATGGGCCAAAATACCAGCAACAGTGTGTGAAAACCTTGTGAAGACTTACAGAAAACGTTTGACCTCTGTCATTGCCAACAAAGGGTATATAACAAAGTATTGAGATAAACTTTTGTTATTGACCAATTACTTATTTTCCGCCATAATTTGCAAATAAATTCATTAAAAATCCTACAATGTGATTTTCTGGATTTTCTTTTCTCATTTTGTCTGTCATAGTTGAAGTGTACCTATGATGAAAATTACAGGCCTCTCTCATCTTTTTAAGTGGGAGAACTTGCACAATTGGTGGCTGACTAAATACTTTTTTGCCCCACTCTACCTACACGTACGCTACGGTCACAAGATGCAGGCCTCCTAATTGCCCCTAGACTTTCGAAGCAAACAGCTGGAGGCAGGGCTTTCTCCTATAGAGCTCCATTTTTATGAAATGGTATGCCTACCCATGTGAGAGACGCAGACTCGGTCTCAACCTTTAAGTCTTTATTAGGTCCTATGATTGTGTGTAGTCTGGCCCAGGAGTGTGAAGGTGAACGAAAAGGCACTGGAGCAACAAACCACCCTTGCGGTCTCTGCCTGGCCGGTTCCCCTCTCTCCACTGGGATTTTCTGCCTCTAACTCTATCACAGGGGCTGAGTCACTGGCTTACTGGTGCTCTTCCATGCCGTCCCTAGGAGTGGTGCGTGATTTGAGTTGCTTGAGTCACTGACGTGGTCTTCCTGTCTGGGTTGGCGCCCCCCCTTGGGTTGTGCCGTGGCAGAGATCTTTGTGGGCTATACTCGGCCTTGTCTCAGGATGATAAGTTGGTGGTTGGAGATATCCCTCTAGTGGTGTGGGGGCTGTGCTTTGGCAAAGTGGGTGGGGTTATATCCGGCCTGTTTGGCCCTGTCCGGGGGTATCATCAGATGGGTCCACAGTGTCTCCTGACCCCTCCTGTCTCAGCCTCCAGTATTTATGCTGCAGTAGTCTGTGTTGGGGGGCTAGGGTCAGTCTGTTATATCTGGAGTATTTCTCCTGTCTTATCCGGTGTCCTGTGTGAATTTAAGTATGCTCTCTCTAATTCTCTCGTTCTCTCTCTCTCTCTCGGAGGACCTGAGCCCTAGGACCATGCCTCGGGACTACCTGGCATGATGACTCCTTGCTGTCCCCAGTCCACCTGGCCGTGCTGCTGCTCCAGTCTCAACTGTTCTGCCTGCGGCTATGGAACCTGTTCACTGTGATTACTATTATTTGACCATGCTGGTCATTTCTTAATATTTTAACATCTTGGCCATGTTCTGTTATAATCTGCATCCAGCACAGCCAGAAGAGGACTGGCCACCCCTCATAGCCTGGTTCCTCTCTAGGTTTCTTCCTAGGTTTTGGCCTTTCTAGGGAGGTTTTCCTAGCCACTGTGCTTCTACACCTGCATTGCTTGCTGTTTGGGGTTTTAGGCTGGGTTTCTGTACAGCACTTTGAGATATCAGCTGATGTACGAAGGGCTATATAAATACATTTGATTTGATTTGCTGGTAGGATATTCGTGATCGTAGGTCATCTATTTTGTTATTCAATGATTGTACGTTGGCTAATAGGACTGATGGTAGAGGCAGATCGCCCACTCGGCGTCGGATCCTTACAAGGCACCCCAACCTACGTCTCAGATATCTCTGACTCTTTCTCACGCGAATGACGAGGATGTGGGCCTTGTCAGGCGTCTGAATTATTTATTTATTTATTTACCTTTATTTAACCAGGTAGGCAAGTTGAGAACAAGTTCTCATTTACAATTGCGACCTGGCCAAGATAAAGCAAAGCAGTTCGACAGATAAAACGACACAGAGTTACACATGAAGTAAAAACAAACATACAGTCAATAATGCAGTATAAACAAGTCTATATACAATGTGAGCAAATGAGGTGAGAAGGGAGGTAAAGGCAAAAAAGGCCATGATGGCAAAGTAAATACAATATAGCAAGTAAAATACTGGAATGGTAGTTTTGCAATGGAAGAATGTGCAAAGTAGAAATAAAAATAATGGGGTGCAAAGGAGCAAAATAAATAAATAAATTAAAATTAAATACAGTTGGGAAAGAGGTAGTTGTTTGGGCTAAATTATAGGTGGGCTATGTACAGGTGCAGTAATCTGTGAGCTGCTCTGACAGTTGGTGCTTAAAGCTAGTGAGGGAGATAAGTGTTTCCAGTTTCAGAGATTTTTGTAGTTCGTTCCAGTCATTGGCAGCAGAGAACTGGAAGGAGAGGCGGCCAAAGAAAGAATTGGTTTTGGGGGTGACTAGAGAGATATACCTGCTGGAGCGTGTGCTACAGGTGGGAGATGCTATGGTGACCAGCGAGCTGAGATAAGGGGGGACTTTACCTAGCAGGGTCTTGTAGATGACATGGAGCCAGTGGGTTTGGCGACGAGTATGAAGCGAGGGCCAGCCAACGAGAGCGTACAGGTCGCAATGGTGGGTAGTATATGGGGCTTTGGTGATAAAACGGATTGCACTGTGATAGACTGCATCCAATTTGTTGAGTAGGGTATTGGAGGCTATTTTGTAAATGACATCGCCAAAGTCGAGGATTGGTAGGATGGTCAGTTTTACAAGGGTATGTTTGGCAGCATGAGTGAAGGATGCTTTGTTGCGAAATAGGAAGCCAATTCTAGATTTAACTTTGGATTGGAGATGTTTGATATGGGTCTGGAAGGAGAGTTTACAGTCTAACCAGACACCTAGGTATTTGTAGTTGTCCACGTATTCTAAGTCAGAGCCGTCCAGAGTAGTGATGTTGGACAGGCGGGTAGGTGCAGGTAGCGATCGGTTGAAGAGCATTCATTTAGTTTTACTTGTATTTAAGAGCAATTGGAGGCCACGGAAGGAGAGTTGTATGGCATTGAAGCTTGCCTGGAGGGTTGTTAACACAGTGTCCAAAGAAGGGCCGGAAGTATACAGAATGGTGTCGTCTGCGTAGAGGTGGATCAGGGACTCACCAGCAGCAAGAGCGACCTCATTGATGTATACAGAGAAGAGAGTCGGTCCAAGAATTGAACCCTGTGGCACCCCCATAGAGACTGCCAGAGGTCCGGACAGCAGACCCTCCGATTTGACACACTGAACTCTATCAGAGAAGTAGTTGGTGAACCAGGCGAGGCAATCATTTGAGAAACCAAGGCTGTCGAGTCTGCCGATGAGGATATGGTGATTGACAGAGTCGAAAGCCTTGGCCAGATCAATGAATACGGCTGCACAGTAATGTTTCTTATCGATGGCGGTTAAGATATCGTTTAGGACCTTGAGCGTGGCTGAGGTGCACCCATGACCAGCTCTGAAACCGGATTGCATAGCAGAGAAGGTATGGTGAGATTCGAAATGGTCGGTAATCTGTTTGTTGACTTGGCTTTCGAAGACCTTAGAAAGGCACGGTAGGATAGATATAGGTCTGTAGCAGTTTGGGTCAAGAGTGTCCCCCCCTTTGAAGAGGGGGATGACCGCAGCTGCTTTCCAATCTTTGGGAATCTCAGACGACACGAAAGAGAGGTTGAACAGGCTAGTAATAGGGGTGGCAACAATTTCGGCAGATAATTTTAGAAAGAAAATCCTTCGCGTCCGACTCGTTAAAGAAGAAATCTTCGTCCAGTTCGAGGTGAGTGATCACTGTCCTGATATCCAGAAGCTCTTTTCGATCATAAAAGATGGCGGCAGAAACATTATGTACAAAATAAGTTACAAATGACACCAAAAAAACAGTGATAAAACATTAAATTGTTGTATAAATACCAAATATCTGACATTGTATTCCCATTTTAACTTTGTTGTGCTTTTAAATGATTGAAAGCACAGTGATAATACATTTAGATGACAAAGAAACCAACAATCAGACATTGCTTTTCCATTGGAATTTGGTTGTGCTTTTAGACTGTTGAAAGCACACAATTCAACAAACTTCTGTCTGTCATTTTTGAGTGGGTGAATAAAGGTTGTAATCTCATTGATCAAGGTCTCAACCAAATATTACCCACATTTCCACGTTGAAATGACATGGGTGTGCTTAGTGGGCTAGGCCTATAGTTGTCAGGAAGTCTTTTGGCATAAAGGCAGGTCTCTATTTCAGTTAACACTTAATGTAGAAAGGTGTGATAGTGGATTGGAAGAGAAAGGGTGGGTCCGAGGGTGGAGGGGGAGCAGGCTGGGAGATAGAGAAGATTACCCACCTGACTGAAACCAGTTGGGTATGGATACACTTGTTTTCATGGGCTGGGTTCCTTCCATTCATTATCAAACAGGGTCAACGTTGGGTGGGACCTCAGGCATCCTGCATTGTTAGTCGCTAACTCTGGACTGGTTCCTTTCCTTTGGCGCCAAGCTCTCTACCCTTTTCTGTGTTCACAGATCTGATAGGTAAAAGCAATGCAATTGGAACTCCACAGGCTTTTGAAAGACTAGTAGGGATCCGCTCCGTATATCTTAAATTGATCAAGTCCTCTAGCTCAGATCTGTGAACACTGTAGAGGGTTGGCACTAAGGGAAGGGGATAGGGACTGAAAGGGAACTGGGCCTTAGTCACGTCTTGGAGACCCATTTGGAGTCGTGTTATTTCCTGAACTCAAGGAAGTCACAGTACAATCTCCTGGCATTCTTCAATACACACATGTACACCGGGGACACACACTCGCACACCCTCTGTTTAGCACAACACACATTCCATTGCATTGATGAATCACAGATGCAGTACATTACAATATATAATGGCTGATCTCCTGTGAATAACTACCGTCGAGAATGGTCTTGAAAAATAAAATGTAGATTTTCCTTGGAAATGATGCCCATACTTTCCAATGAACCCACCCCAATGTAAACCTCCTGTTACTTTTCCAGGGGAAAGGTTCATTTTCCATTCCATACACGACTGTAGTAGTTATTCACAGGAGAACAACCATCATGTATAGTAATGCAATGTGTGTTGTGTTGAATCAGAGGGAATGTGTGTGCCATTGTGTGTGTGTGTGTGTGTGTGTGTGTGTGTATGTGTGTGTGTGTGTGTGTGTGTGTGTGTGTGTGTGGTGTGTGTATTGAAGAACCTTTGTCACATTTCCAAGGAAATGTTTGGTCTTTTATCGGTTGCCATCTAGTCTCCCCTGACCCATAGCATAGCACACAAACATCCTGTCATTACAACTAGCATACACAACCGGTGTGTGTGATCTCTGCAGGCTCTGGGAGAAGGCAACATAAAGACACAGTACAGGAAACTGTAGCACTGCATTCTGACAACTCAGGAAACCCACTTCCTGACAGTCATGACTAAGATGGGTGTAAAAATGAAACTGTCTTGATGACCTCTACTAAACACTATGTACTGATTCAGGGATGTGTGACGGACCCCAGGGATGCCAGGGTAAAGGGGTTTTATTGTCACTACACATCATCATTTTAGGTACTTTTACAACAGGGTATGTGCTTTATTATTTTACGCACACAGTGACACGGAAACAACTTCTTTGTTGCTAGTTCTGCTCCCTTGTGTCCATCTCCCTCTTTTTCTAAACCAGGATGTTGTAAACAACAGCCAATTCCAGGACATAGACATGTCTTATATGGGCAGAAAGCTTCTATTCTTGTTAATCTAAATGCAGTGTCAGTAGCTATTACAAAAAAACAATACCATGCTATTGTTTGAGAATAGTTCACAACAAAACACTTTATCACGGAAACTGGTTTGATACATTCACCTCTAGGTAAATAATGTACTTACATTCAGTGATCTTGCTCTGATTTGTCATCCTGAGGGTCCCAGAGGAAAAAAATGTAGTGTAGTTTTCTTTGAAAAAAATCCATTTTTATATTCAAATGTAGGAACTGGGTTCTACAATTTGACCCCACTGCTGTCTCTGGCGCCACACCCACCCCCCGCCCGGCCAGCTAGATGTGTGAAGGTTAGTGTCTTTTCTGTAGGGAAGCTAATGATCCATCATGTATGACATTCCTGGGAGTGTGTAAACTTTATTTTTGTATTACCATAGCATTTTTATATGTTCTCTATAGTTATGTACTTGAAAATGTATAAATTGACCAATCCGACCCATTTGGGCAAACTCCTGGCAGACTTGATACAAAATGTTGTGTTGTGATATAATTCTTCACTGGATCAGTCTGAAACTTTGCACAAACAATGTTTTCTTGCATTTCAAAGATGGAACATAAAATAGAAAGTGCATGTTTTTTTGTTTGTATTATTTTTTACTAGATCTAATGTGTTAATTTCACATTTCCACAACCATCAGTGTTTCCTTCAAATGGTATCAATAATATGCATATCCTTGCTTCCTGAGCTACAGGCAGTTAGATTTGAGTATGTCATTTTAGGCTAAATTGAAAAAAAGGGTCTGATCATTATTAATAGATTAGCCATGCCCAGTAGGCGGGCACCAGCAAGGTAATTAGAGGACACAAGGGAGCAGCAATTTGTTCGTTGGCAGGTCAATCATAGTCTTTAAGGGCCTTTTTAACAACTGCCCAAAAATGTACACTATACATTTTAACATCTTGAAAAAGGTCATAAAACTAGGGACAGCTGACAAAAGCCTGTGTTGGACAGTCGAATCAAAGGCAATAAAAAGGTCTGTCAGTCTAGGACACCATGAAGGTGCCAGCTCAGCTGTGCCTACAGGGCTCGAGGGCCGCCCCGTGATGGAAGAACACGGAAGTCAAGGGCATTGTATTCGGTTACCCAGTAAGGAATGTACATAGTCAAAGGGCACAGCATTTAGCCGCCCCATGGAGGGCCACGTGTGTGGTGAATGTCTCTATGGCATGGCTGTAGGGTCGCTGGGGCCCACCAATGGGAGCTGAGTGAGGTGCAAGAAGCTGAAGGTGGTCTCCTGACCATAGCTGAAGGAGTGAAGGAGTGAGGCGTGCTGACCATGCTGTTGGGTGGCTCTCCTACCACAACTGAAGGAGATTACTCCTGTGCTGGTGGGAACCCCTGTGCTGGGTCAGACAGGGCTCCATAAACTGGGGGAGGCTTGGATCTTAAGGCATGACTTGTCTGGGCCCCAGAGACAAGTCAGGTGGTTCCCCAGGTGCGAGGGCCAAATGGTCTTGGCCCTCGCGGGTAGACCCCCAGAACTGGAGACAGCAGGACTCTCAGGTCAGGGAATGGTGGGTCCCCCAGGCCAGGGGCTGAGGGCCTAGCAGGGTATGAATGTCAGGGCCTGACAGGGGACTTACTACTAAGGCTTAGAACCAAGTATGGCAGGAGACTGTGAACTAAGCTGAGCAGGGAACTTGGCGCCTGGCGCTAGGTCAGGAGACTTGGCTCTGGCTGTGGCTTGGGCTGCTAGAGGCATGGACTCAGAACCTAGCAGCTAAACTTGCTAGAGGCATGGACTCGGAGCCTAACAGAACAGGAGACACAGGGTGTAGAACCAGGGTAGGAGGTTTGGTGTGTAGCACTAAGGGAGCTGACTGTTTGCCGACTGAGGCTGGGGGCTGCGGACCAACTGAGAGCAGAGGCTGCGGCCAACCCAAAGCCTGGTGGAAACTGAATCTGAACCTGAGAGGGAGAACGACTCTGGACCTGACAGGGAAACTGGCTCTGGACCTGACAGGGAAACTGGCTCTGGACCTGACAGGGAAACTGGCTCTGGACCTGACAGGGAAAACCACGGAGTGCTAGGAGAGCATTAGAGCTCTGGGCCTACTCCAGGAACTGGTAACTCTGAGCCTAGCTGGGCAGCCACCTGATAACCCACCTGGGCTAGGAACTGAGGGCCGACTAGTGCTGGAGACAACATATCTAGTACAGCTGGACACTGAGGACCTAGTGCTAGGGACTGAAGGCCTAGGAGGGCTGAGGACTAGCACCAGCAACTTGTGGCCTAGCAGGACAGGAGGCTGAAAGTCTGGCGGGCTAGGGAGCTGCAGGCTGACTATGTTTGAAGACAGTGAGCCTAGTGCAGCGAACTCTGGGCTTAATAGGTCAGGAGCCTTATACCTGGTGGGCTAGGCAACTGGCTACCAACTAAGACAGAGGGCTGAGATCTGAGCAGGGCAGGAGACAGCAGACCTGAAAACAGGGCAGGTAACTTATAGCCTAGCATGGCAGGGGGCTCTAAGCCTGGCAGGATAGGAAGCTGCATACCCAATAAGGTAGGAGACCCGATCCGTACAGGGCAGGAGACTGTAGACCTGCAGTTGGGGCAGCTAACTTAGGGCCTAGTAGTGTCAATTTCCCTCTCTTCATCAGATTTGCCACACCCACTAGGTAATTAGAGAACACAGGGTTTTATTTTTTATTTTTGAACCTTTATTTATTTAACTAGGCAAGTCAGTTAAGAACAAATTCTTCCTTACAATGGACGGCCTACCCCGGCCAAACCCGGACGACGGTGGGCCAATTGTGCGCCGCCCTATGGGACTCCCAATTACGGCCGGATGTGATACATCCTGGATCCGAACCAGAGACTGTAGTGACGCCTCTTGCATTGAGATGTAGTGCCTTAGACTGCTGGGCAGGTCAATCGTGGTCTGTAAGGGCGTGGTCTGGGACATATTTAATATTTATATGACTAAGGCTACATTACTTATTCGATTTAGATCCTATTGGAGCAAAGTGCCTCTTGTCCGCTTAAACCTGTTTTGAGTTCTGTTTCTTGATTTCGTTCCTGGTTGTTCATCTCAAATATTTCTCATATTGTATAAGTTAGACATTTCTGAGACAAAGGTCTAGTTCTATTTAATTCAGTGCCTGATCAGCTGATCAATGCTGCTGATTTTAAAATACAGTTATTAAGGCTGTCAAACGATAACTAAATGTCATTTTTTAACTTACAGGATTTTCTGTAATTTAAAGGACAACTCTGCCACTTTTCAACATTATATTATTTATCTCCAGCACCAAACCACTATTTACATTTGCAAAAACGAAGCATGTCTAAGTTATGTCAAAAAAATATAACATTCAAAAGTTCTACCCGATGACATCATCAAAAGTTTTAATATTTTAAAATCATTGATTTTCAAACACTACATTTGCGGTGACGTGGGGAGAGAATACCGTCGCTCTGGCTAGAAACTCGATGCAGATTTTGAAAATCAGTTTTTTCTTACTTTACAGAGAAGCATTTTTTTAGGACCTCGTCTCGTCTTCGTCTTATCTTTTTAACCACAAATCATAGAAACGAATGGCGTCAGTTCAGCTAAACCTAGAGTATGGCAAAGTGAGATCGTGTTGGGGTGGACGTTGAAGCATTTACTGCATTTCTACACAATTTAAAAACTCTCAAATGCTATTTGGAGAACAGCAACAACAGAAAAATGACCCCAGCCATTAATTATCACTGCAATATTAGGTTTAAAGATCTGTAGAACAGCATGTACAATGTCAACCACTACTCAACCTCTTCATAAATGTACTCATTTACTTGTGGAACAGCGCATACAGTGCAACATGAAATAGATGCATAATACACGCTATTAAGTCACAACAAGGTCAACTTCAAATGCTGACATCAATGTGAAAGTAACCGCTGTGTAAAACAGCTTTTTTTATTCCTTATTTTAACAGGTAAGTTGACTGAGAACACATTCTCATTTACAGCAACGACCTGGGGAATAGTTACATTCATTGAAATTACATTGAAACAATGTTTATTCAACCAGTGTGTGCCCAGTGGGTATGTATTTCGGTTAGTCAAATGTTCTCTGATTTGCGCTTCATTCAGAGATGCTCCTCCTAATGTGTGCACCAGACCCAGCACCAGGATAAAGTAACTAAAGTGGGAGTATCAGAACAACGGACAGTGCTCTTCACACTTAAGCAAGGCCATTTAGGTAATGAATATAGGCTACAAAATAGATAGGGTAATTCACCTATTACAAACAGCCTATGTAATGCAGCCATACACACAGCAAAAAATAACGCAAACGAAATGCTGTTAGTAGCAGTCTAGTTATTCATGCATGCAAACAAAAATACTGAATAGCAGGTTGGCTTAGAATAACGACACAACTGTGAATGCGAACAAATGAATAGGAACAGTACATTTAGGATAATTACATTAACAGTAAACAGACACAGTAAACAAAAAGGTGAATGAGGATCCAAATAACCAAACCATAAACTACAGCCTACTACAGTGAGATGCAGCCATGCTCAGCTGTCTTGCCAAACAAATAGGCCTATAGGACAGCTTCAAACATGGAAAATCATGCCGCTGATGAGTACAGCAACACGTTGTGATATGGCACAATACACTTCTCTGGATACAATTCTACCCACATAATCAATTAAGCAATACCAGCCTGCCATAAACACGTTTCCAGTTCCATTTACAACCACAAAAACCAATAGGCTACCAAGAAAACCATAATAGAATGTATCTATTTCTAAGATAAAACTTGTCCAGCGCTATTCAGAAAGTATTCATACCCCTTAACTTACTCCACATTTTATTGTGTTCCAGCCTGGATTCAAAATGTCTCACCTTTCTACACACAATACATCATAAGGACAAAGTGAAAACATGTTTAGAATTGTTTGCAAATTCATTGAAAATGAAAAGCTGAAATGTCTAATTTACATAAGTATTCACACCCATTTACTATGACCCTCCAAATTGTGCTCAGGTGCATCCAATTTCCTTTGATAATCCTTGAGATGTCACTACAAATTGGTTGGAGTCCACTTGTTGCCAATTTAATTGTTTGGACATGATTTATAAAGAAACACCTGTCTATATACGGTCCTACAGTGGACAGTGCATGTCAGAGCACAAACTATACCATGAAGTCCAAGGAAATGTGGCAGATATCTGTGGAAGGGTATAAAACAATTTATTGAGTGTTGAAAGTGTCCAAGAGCACAGTGGTCTCCATCATTAGGAAAGTGAAAAAAATATGGAACTACCTGGACTCTACATAGAGCTGGCCATGTGACCAAACTGAACAACCGGGCAAGAAGGACCTTGGTCAGGGAAGTGACCAAAAATCCAATGGCCACTGACAGAACTACAGAGTTCCTTGGCTAAGGTGGGAGAACCTGCCAGAAGGAAAACAGTCTCTATAGCACTTCACCAAACTTGGCTTTATGGTAGAGTGGCCAAATGGAAGCCACTTCTCAGTAAAAGGCACATGACAGCCCGCTTGGAGTTTGCCAAAATGCACCTAAAGACTCTCAGACCATGAGAAACAAGATTCTCTGGTCTGATGAAACTAAGATTGAACTCTTTGGCCTGAATACCAAGCGTCACGTCTGGAGGAAACCTGGCACCATCCCTACGATGAAGTAAGGGTGGCAGCAGCATCATGCTGTGGGGATGTTTTTCAGCAGAAGGGACTGGGAGACTAGTCAGGATCGAGGGAAATATGAATGGAGCAAAATACAGAGAGATCCTTGATGAAAACCTTTCTCCAAAGCGCTCAGGACCTCAGACTGGAGCGAAGGTTCACCTTCCAACAGGACAACAACCCTAAGCAGACAGCCAAGACAACGCAGGAGTGGTTTTGGGACATGTCTATAAATGTCCTTGAGTGGCCTAGCCAGAGCCCAGACTTGAACCCTATCGAACATCTCTGGAGAGACCTGAAAATAGCTGTGTAGCGACGCTCTCCATCCAACCTGACAGAGCGTGAGAGGATCTGCAGAGAAGAATGGGAGAAACTCCCCAAATACAAGTGTGCCAAGCTTGTAGCGTCATACCCAAGAAGACTCGAGGCTGTAATCGCTGCCAAAGGTGCTTCAACATAGTACTGAGTAAAGGGTCTGAACACTTATGTAAATAAAATCCGTTTTTTATTTTGAATACATTTTTATTAATTTTTTTCCACAAAATGTAGAAAAACTCAAGAGGTCTGAATCGTTTCCGAATACCCTGGGTTGTTATTTGGGTTCTTGCATTGGAATTACATTGAATGGTGCTTATATCATGCTACACCACAATAAACATAAACAATAAACAGTTCAAATGACACCACCATTGAGTGCTTTTATTATTTATTATTGATCAAGTGACAGGTGGGCGTGAAATCTCCACTGCGCTCTATTAACGCCATGGACAGCGCCCTACACACTAAAGCAAAGCCGATGAAAACCTATGCTGGTGTCATGATGTGGCCCTTTCTGGGTGTAGATCGTGGCTTCCCCCTCTCTCCTACACCCAGGTTCGGTTGTCTCAGGTCATAAATTCCTGGCGGAGAGTCTCTCCACCTGGTCATGCAGAGAGACAGACCACAGAGTGAACAAAGGATTTCACATGGCCGAACTCCTAAATCCCCAAAATGGGAAAATGAAACCCTATGTCCACTTGTGAGAATGTGGGAAGGGTCCGTGGACACTTAAGGGACAGTTATGTTGAGTGTGTTTCATTTGGTGACCTCACGAAGGACAGGAAACACACAACTATATCTCTGAACGTGTACATTTCTCAATTATGGTGTTTGCATCTAATTATTGTATAAAATGAATGAGTAAAGATTAAACTATTTAACCTTTTTAATTTTGAGAGAATTGTCCCTGTAAAGTTTAACTAGTCAGCAGCCACGCCCCCTTGAGCACAGACATAATCTGGCGTCATGAAACCGCCTCTTCTACTGTTACGAATACAAGCCCCTCCTAAGAAATTCCACTCCAGACTAAGCAAACCCACAGCGTGAGTTGTGATTGCGAATAGTTAAGACCAAAAACCTCAGTGTAAGCTAAGGTTGCAATGGTTGTTGAATTCCTAACCATACCAGGTGGAGCATTGGCTACATGGCTGGAAATGGTTAAACTCTGAGACTATCGATCCCTACAGAATACGAGCAAATCTTAGATACGAAGTACTAGTCTGCAGCTAGAAATTACATAAACCGAGGACGAGAATACAGACAACCGCCAAAACATCTATTCTAAGAGAACATTTCTGAATGGTACTCTAACCACAAAATACTTTGATCTTCAAGGAAACAGAAAGAGAGAGAGACTCGGATGAACACTCCAGCAGACGGACCAGATTCCAACAGAGAAGACAACAATGATATACACCCGTAACTATGTACTTGCAATTATTCTCAAATGAGCGGATTAGCATTTCAATGTACAGTCGTGGCCAAAGGTTTTGAGAATGACACAAATATTAATTTCCACAAAGTTAGCTGCTTCAGTGTCTTTAGATATTTTTGTCAGATGTTACTATGGAATACTGAAGTATAATTACAAGCATTTCATATGTGTCAAAGGCTTTTATTGACAATTACATGAAGTTGATGCAAAGAGTCAATATTTTGCAGTGTTGACCCTTCTTTTTCAAGACCTCTGCAATCTGCCCTGGCATGCTGTCAATTAACTTCTGGGACACATCCTGACTAATGGCAGCCCATTCTTGCATAATCAATGCTTGGAGTTTGTCAGAATTTGTGGGGTTTTGTTTGTCCACCCACCTCTTGAGAATTGAGCACAAGTTCTCAATGGGATTAAGGTCTGGGGAGTTTCCTGGCCATGGACCCAAAATATTGGTTCAACAATTAAACCGCTCTCCTTGAAGTTCTTGATGATCCGATAAATGGTTGATTTAGGTGCAATCTTACTGGCAGCAATATCCTTGCCTGTGAAGCTCTTTTTGTGCAAAGCAATGATGACGGCACGTTTCCTTGCAGGTAACCATGATTGACAGAGGAAGAACAATGATTCCAAGCACTACCCTCCTTTTGAAGCTTCCAGTCTATTATTCGAACTCAATCAGCATAACAGAGTGATCTCCAGCCTTGTCCTCGTCAACACTCACACCTGTGTTAACGAGACATGATGTCAGCTGGTCCTTTTGTGGCAGGGCTGAAATGTAGTGGAAATGTTTTAGGGGATTCAGTTCATTTGCATGGCAAAGAGGGACTTTGCAATTAATTTCAATTAATCTGATCCCTATTCATAACATTCTGGAGTATATGCAAATTGCCATCATAGAAACTCAGGCAGCAGACTTTGTGAAAATTTATATTTGTGTCATTCTCAAAACTTTTCCCACGACTGTATATAATTATAGACTGTGTAATGAATCAATGTTGTCTTCCTCGCTCTTTCTCAGTCCACACCCCCTTCCCTTTGTCCACCAAGCCATCATATCGGTTTAGCCCACTAGGGAATCTTCCCTATCATTGTTAGTAACCAATATCTACTGTTTGTTTGTTTATGCATTTCTGTGATTATTTAGTTAGTTAGTAAATAAATTATTAAGCCAATTGGTGTATGGATGATTTATAGTAAAGGCTGGGTTTGTTCAGATAACAAACAATTTACGACATTCAGATGAGACTGACGTGAGGTAAAGAATAATTAATTAATAGAAGACTAATTGATGAGATATTAACATTTCTGAAGAGTTATATTCGGAAAATTATAACTTTGTAAACTGAAGATTTTCCGTGGTGCCCTGACTTCCTAGTTAATTACATTGACATAATTAGTTTAATCACGTAATAATAGAGAATTAATTTGATAAAATAACAGTTTTCACCTTAAATGATGCCAAAGACACGACACTGGCTAAGGATGCCATTTTGCCATTCAATACCCTACATGTTTGCTGAAATTACACCACTGGCTGTGCCACAAAGATTTTGATCAAAACCAACCAGCTAGATTGTTTCTTACCTTTTCAGAAGAGTTCCAGCCTCCTTGATGCTTTGTGGAACTTTCATTCCATTCTCCCCGAAATCTTCTTGTAAGATCTCCCTCAAATTCCAGTTGGATTAGTTGAGCTTTCCTGGTGTAGCATGCTTCTTCTGTGCTAACTGAACAAGTTTGTAAAAGTGGAAAATTAGTTCTCGCATGTAGCTGAGGATGCTTCACTCCTTTCATTTTGAATATCATGGGACGTGTGTGTGGCATTGTTGGGTATGGTGCTAAACACCTTGGCAAACTCCTTGTCGTTTCAGAGAGTATTCTTGACTCTCTTCCAATGTCCCCCTTGATGATGAACACAATCGCAGACAAATACATGTGATTTCTTGCCAGCTGCCCATCATTAACAAAAGTTGACAGCGATTTTCCATAGCACTTCGAACTTGTTTTTCTTTCCACATTGCAGTGCATTTCAAGCAAAACAACAGCAGACTTAACAAAAACATGAACAACAACAGGGGTGGGCTCAAGGAAGGGAAAGAGTGTGATGTATCTGTGTTTGGGGAGGGTAGGGTTGGGGTTTGGATACAAACCTGATTTAAGGTAAGGGGTGGGTTAGGGGTAAGGATGCAAATCCAGTTTAGGGTAAGGTAACAGTTTGGGTGGTGATCAGTATGGTGCAATGGGGTTGTGTCTTGATAGTGTATTGCTTTGCTTTGCTTGTATGTACAGTGCCTTGCGAAAGTATTCGGCCCCCTTGAACTTTGCGACCTTTTGCCACATTTCAGGCTTCAAACATAAAGATATAAAACTGTATTTTTTTGTGAAGAATCAACAACAAGTGGGACACAATCATGAAGTGGAACGACATTTATTGGATATTTCAAACTTTTTTAACAAATCAAAAACGGAAAAATTGGGCGTGCAACATTATTCAGCCCCTTTACTTTCAGTGCAGCAAACTCTCTCCAGAAGTTCAGTGAGGATCTCTGAATGATCCAATGTTGACCTAAATGACTAATGATGATAAATACAATCCACCTGTGTGTAATCAACTCTCCGTATAAATGCACCTGCACTGTGATAGTCTCAGAGGTCCATTAAAAGCGCAGAGAGCATCATGAAGAACAAGGAACACACCAGGCAGGTCCGAGATACTGTTGTGAAGAAGTTTAAAGCCGGATTTGGATACAAAAAGATTTCCCAAGCTTTAAACATCCCAAGGAGGACTGTGCAAGCGATAATATTGAAATGGAAGGAGAATCAGACCACTGCAAATCTACCAAGACCTGGCCGTCCCTCTAAACGTTCAGCTCATACAAGGAGAAGACTGATCAGAGATGCAGCCAAGAGGCCCATGATCACTCTGGATGAACTGCAGAGATCTACAGCTGAGGTGGGAGACTCTGTCCATAGGACAACAATCAGTCGTATATTGCACAAATCTGGCCTTTATGGAAGAGTGGCAAGAAGAAAGCCATTTCTTAAAGATATCCATAAAAAGTGTTGTTTAAAGTTTGCCACAAGCCACCTGGGAGACACACCAAACATGTGGAAGAAGGTGCTCTGGTCAGATGAAACCAAAATTGAACTTTTTGGCAACAATGCAAAACGTTATGTTTGGCGTAAAAGCAACACAGCCATCACCCTGAACACACCATCCCCACTGCCAAACATGGTGGTGGCAGCATCATGGTTTGGGCCTGCTTTTCTTCAGCAGGGACAGGGAAGATGGTTAAAATTGATGGGAAGATGGATGGAGCCAAATACAGGACCATTCTGGAAGAAAACCTGATGGAGTCTGCAAAAGACCTGAGACTGGGACGGAGATTTGTCTTCCAACAAGACAATGATCCAAAACATAAAGCAAAATCTACAATGGAATGGTTAAAAAATAAACATATCCAGGTGTTAGAATGGCCAAGTCAAAGTCCAGACCTGAATCCAATCAAGAATCTGTGGAAAGAACTGAAAACTGCTGTTCACAAATGCTCTCCATCCAACCTCACTGAGCTCGAGCTGTTTTGCAAGGAGGAATGGGAAAAAATGTCAGTCTCTCGATGTGCAAAACTGATAGAGACATACCCCAAGCGACTTACAGCTGTAATCGCAGCAAAAGGTGGCGCTACAAAGTATTAACTTAAGGGGGCTGAATAATTCTGCACGCCCAATTTTTCAGTTTTTGATTTGTTAAAAAAGTTTTAAATATCCAATAAATGTCATTCCACTTCATGATTGTGTCCCACTTGTTGTTGATTCTTCACAAAAAAATACAGTTTTATATCTTTATGTTTGAAGCCTGAAATGTGGCAAAAGGTCGCAAAGTTCAAGGGGGCCAAATACCTTCGCAAGGCACTGTATGTGTGTATGTGTGGGAGGGGGGCTTATGGGTAGGCCTTGTCAAAGAGGTGGGGCTTTAGGAGGAACTGAAAGATGGTGATGGAGTCAGTAATGGATGACTGGACAAAGGGTGCTTGGACCTGGGTATGACAAGGTGGCCTTCTGTGGTGGAATGGTGTGCTCGTGTGGGTTGGTAGGGGAGAATAAGGTCTGAGAGGTGACGGGCTCAGTAGGTCAGAAGGAGGATCTTGCAATCAATATAGATATTGCAACATAGTAGCCAACAAGGGGGCAGCTTGTGCAAATGTTTCCCGGGCCAGCTTGCCCACCTCCAATGTTCCCGCTAAGCTGTGGGCATGTGAATCCAGGCAGTACTACAGCGCAGCTCCCCGGGACTGCTGTGCATAGCACAGAAGAAATATCAGCCAACAGAGAAAAGCACAAGATTGAACTTCACTGGAATATTCTCTGTTAGGTAACACTATCAACATTCCCCTTGACTGTATCAATTGTGATAGAATCAAAGCAATATTAGCCACTTTCAATGCAACATACCGAAACAAAACTAAATTTGCAAGAGATTTTGTTGTAGGCAGAAGGCATCAGAGTATGATTCTATTGTGCATGAATCAGCCCATACTTGACACAGACCTGTGCGGCATAACCAATCAGAGCTGCAGTAGACCTATATGCAAATAGACCATTTCAATATATGGATCTGTGCCATTCACGTTGAACTGGACTGTGTTTACAGCTGTGGTCATGAGTAGATGCGCTTGTTTTGAAATCAAAGCAAGAGCTGCATGTAGCCGCATGTGCTCATTTTGTTTGCTAGTGCTTTGCTAGTTTGAGTTATTAGACCAGTTATAGATAATTTGTAGTCAGCAATAGGGGAATGATTGCTTCCTAAAAGAGCAGAAAAGGTGTACATCTCTAGACAACTTTGAAAATAGCTTTTTTTTTGTCTTAAAGGGGCAGTGTTGTATTTTGAGACACGCGTAGCCAATAGGCAGAGGGTAGCATCATTTGTAATAATGGTATGGGAATAATAATGCATTCTATTTTGTAAAATGATTTCTTGCATCAAACAAGGGGCGGCAGTGTAGCCTAGTGGTTAGAGCATTGGACTAGTAACCGAAAGGTTGCAAGTTCAAATCCCTGAGCTGACAAGGTACAAAATCTGTCGTTCTGCCCTTGAACAGGCAGTTAACCCACTGTTCCTAGGCCGTCATTGAAAATAAGAATTTGTTCTTAACTGACTTGCCTAGTAAAAAAATTAAATAAAAATTTAAAAAATACGACAATATTTTCTGTCACCTTGGCTGAAGAAGAAGTGGAAAACAGGTTAATGTCAAGCCCTGCATGTTTTTTTCAGAAGTCTCATGGAATTTAGGCCTACATTGAGCACCACACATTGGCTGCTACTGTAGGTATTTCCATGTTAAAATGTTTTGGGATGCATTTTCTCCATTGTTTTTGTAGTAGGTCACTGGTAGGCCTACATTACGATCAAATAGCCACAGCAGCCTACTTGGCCACTGTTAAAACTAACTTAAAGTGGGTACAGACTCAGTGTTCAAATTAAAAGTGTGCTGGAAGTTGCACAGAATTTTTGCACTCAGCAGACCTGAAATTTGCTCAGTACCAAAAAAAATAGAGGGAACATTGCCCACCTCCCAATTCAATTAACCCCTGGCTATCAGATTACAACAAGGTTTACGAGTTCAAATGCAGACATCAAATGCGAAGCAATTTGCGCACTGCCTAAATGGCTGAAAGGCAAAACAAACTGGCAGTGTCTCTAATTTCTAAAAGTGAGAAAAAAGGCTGCAAGCTGGCAGCTGCCCTCCGAGCGATGCTTTGCATGGTCCTAAAGCCAGCCAATGCTAAACAGCCATTTCATTTTAATCAGGATTGGAATGATTTTAGTCAACTTTTTTTGTTGTTGCTTACTTTACATTTTTGTTCTTGAGCTAGGGTATGGCGACTGCCCCTGATAGAATTGCGCGACGTTTTCACAAACTCAGCAAAAAAAGAAACGTCCTCTCACTGTCAACTGCGTTTATTTTCAGCAAACTTAAACTTCTTATGGCTTGGGGGCAGTATTTCGACGTCTGGATGAGAAGCGTGCCCAAAGTAAACTGCCTGTTACTCAGGATATGCATATAATTGGGAGATTTGGATAGAAAACACTCAAAAATTTACAAAACTGTTAAAATAATGCATGTGATTATAACAGAACTGATATGGCAGGTGAAAACCTCAGGAAAATCCATCCTGACATCCATTTTCAATTGAATGCCTATAAAGTATCTAATGGGTTAGGACCCAGATTGCAGTTCCTATGGCTTCCACAAGATGTCAGGTCTTTAGACATTGTTTCAGGCTTGTTTTCTGAAAAATGAAGAAGAATGAGACCTTTCTGTCAGTGGACTGTAGAATCATGCAGTGCTGGTTTGAGCGCATGACCGAGTGCGCGCCCTTCATTGTTTTTCCTTTCTAATGAATATGCTATTGTCCAGTTTAAATATGATCGATTATTTAGACAATTGACAACCTGAGGATTAATTATAAACATCGTTTGACATGTTTTGACAAACTTTACCGGTACTGTTAGGATGTATTCGTCTGCATGTTTTGACCGCCTTTGAGCTAGTGAATTACTGAACAAAACACGCCAACAAAACTGAGTTTTGGGGATAAAAAGGTGGACTTTATCGAACAAAACAAACATTTATTGTGTAGCTGGGACTCTCGTGACTGCAACCATATGAAGATCTTCAAAGTTAAGTGATTAATTTTATCGCTATTTTTGACTTTGACTGTAATTCCTTTACTTGGTTGTAAAACGTTTGTATGCTTTTGTAAGCGGGGCGCTGTCCTCAGATAATCGCATGGTATGCTTTTGCCGTAAAGCTTTTCTGAGAACTGACAAAGCGGCTGGATTAACAAGAAGTTCATCTTTAAGCCGATGTACAACACTTGTATTTTTTATGAATGTTTATTATGACTATTTCTGTATTTTGAATTTGGCCCGAATTTCACAGGATGTTGTCGAGGAGGGTCGCTAGCGGAACGCCTGCGCCAGAAAGGTTAACATGTGTAAATATTTGTATGAACATAACAAGATTCAACAACAGACATAAACTGAACAAGTTCCACAGACATGTGACTAACAGAATTGGAATAATGTGTCCCTGAACAAAGGGGGGGTCAAAATCAAAAGTAAGTCAGTATCTGGTCTGGCCACCAGCTGCATTAAGTACTGCAGTGAATCTCATCCTCATGGACTGCACCAGATTTGCCAGTTCTTGCTGTGAGATGTTACCCTGCTCTTCCACCAAGGCACCTGCAAGTTCCCGGACATTTCTGGGGGGAATGGCCCTAGCCCTCACCCTCCGATCCAACAGGTCCCAGATGTGCTCAATGGGATTGAGATCCGGGCTCTTCGCTGGCCATGGCAGAACACTGACATTCCTGTCTTGCAAGAAATCACACACGGAACGAGCAGTATGGCTGGTGGCATTGTCTTGCTGGAGGGTCATGTCAGGATGAGCCTGCAGGAAGGGTACCACATGAGGGAGGAGGATGTCTTCCCTGTAACGCACAGCTTTGAGATGACCTGCAATGACAACAAGGTCAGTCAGATGACGCTGTGACACACCGCCCCAGACCATGATGGACCCTCCACCTCCAAATCGATCCCGCTCCAGAGTACAGGCCTCGGTGTAGTGCTCATTCCTTCAACGATAAATGAGAATCCGACCATCACCCCTGGTGAGACAAAACCGCGACTCGTCAGTGAAGAGCACTTTTTGGATGTACCGATCCTGTGCAAGTGTTGTTACACGTGGTCTGCCACTACGAGGACGATCTGCTGTCTATCTTGTCTCCCAGTAGTGCAGTCTTATGCGTCTCATAGTACAGACATTGCAATTTATTGCCATGGCCACATCTGCAGTCCTCATGCCTCCTTGCAGCAAGCCTAGGGCACATTCACAAAGATGAGCAGGGACCCTGGGCATATTTCTTTTCTTTTAGGCCTTTTTAGTGCCCTAAGTTTTCATAACTGTGCCCTTAATTGCCTATCGTCTGAGCTGTTAGTGTATTAACAACCGTTCCACAGGTGCATGTTCATTAATTGTTTATGGTTCATTGAACAAGCATGGGAAACAGTGTTTAAACCCTTTACAGTGAAGATCTGTGAAGTTATTTGGAATTTTACAAATTATCTTTGAAAGACAGGGTCATGAAAAAGGGATGTTTCTTTTTTTGCTGAGTTTATGTAGACACTGGTTTAGTGCTGGAGATTATGAATGAGGTTGAAAGGTGGCCGAGTTCATAAAAAGGGGGGTCTTGAGTTTGTCTAAAGTAATGGTTAGCAAATTAGGTCAATTGAGAAAGCTCACTTTATTTCAAATCAAATTTTATTGGTCACATACACATGGTTAGCAGATGCGAGTGTAGCGAAATGCTTGTGCTTCTAGTTTCCGACAGTGCAGTAATATCTAACAAGTAATCTAACAATTCCCCAACAACTACCTAATACACACAAATCTAAAGAGGTGAATGACAATATGTCCATATAAGTATATGGATGAGCGGCATAGGCAAGGTGCAGTAGATGGTATAAAATTCAGTATATACATGTGATATGAGTAATGTAAGATATGTAAACATTCAAGTGGCATCATTTAAAGTGTCATTGTTTAAAGTGACTAGTGATCCATTTATTAAAGTGTCCAGTGAGTGGGTCTCAATGTAGGCAGCAGCCTCCCTGAGTTAGTGATTGCTGTTTAGCAGTCTGATGGCCTTGAGACAGAAGCTGTTTTTCAATCTTTCAGTCCAAGCTTTGATGCACCTGTACTGACCTCGCCTTCTGGATGATAGCGGTGTGAACAGGCAGTGGCTCAGGTGGTTGTTGTCCTTGATGATCTTTTTGGCCTTCCTGTGACATCTGGTTCTGTAGGTGTCATGGAGGGCAGGTAGTTTGCCCCCGATGATGTGTTGTGCAGACCGCACCACCCTCTGGTTAAAGTCGGTGCATTTGCCGTACCAGGCTGTAATACAGCCCGACAGGATGCTCTCGATTGTGCATCTGGAAAAATTTGTCAGGGTTTTGGATGACAAGCCAATTTCTGAGTGTGGACCATTTCCGTTTATCTGTGATGTGTATGCCCAGGAACTTAAAACTTTCCACCTTCTCCACTGCTGGCCATTCGATGTGGATTGGCGGGTGCTCCCTCTGCTGTTTCCTGAAGTCCACGATCATCTCCTTTGTTTTGTTGACATTTAGTAAGATGTTGTTTTACTGACACCACACTCCGAGTGCCCTCACCTCCTCCCTGTAGGCTGTCTCGTCGTTGTTGGTGATCAGGCCCACTACTGTTGTCGTCTGCAAACTTGATGATTGAGTTGGAGGCATGCATGGCCACGCAGTCGTGGGTGAACAAGGAGTACAGGAGAGGGTTGAGCACACACCCTTGTGGGGCCCCCGTGTTGAGGGTCAGCAAAGTGGAGATGTTTCCTACCTTCACCACCTGGGGGCGGCCCAGGACCCAGTTGCACAGGACAGGGTTGAGACCCAGGGCCACCAGCTTGATGATGAGCTTGGAGGGTACTATGGTGTTGAATGCTGTGCTGTAATAAATGAACAGCATTTTTACATAGGTATTATTTTTGTCCAGATGGGATAGGGCAGTGTGCAGTGTGATGGCGATTGCGTCATCTGTGGACCTGTTGGGGCGGTATGCAAACTGAAGTGGGTGTAGGGTGGCCGGTAAGGTGGCGGTGATATGATCCTTGACTAGCCTCTCAAAGCACCTCACGAGGACAGAAGTAAATGCTACAGGGTGGTAGTCATTTAGTTCAGTTATCTTTGCCTTCTTGGGTACAGGAACAATGGTAGCCATCTTGAAGCATGTGGGGACAACAGACTGAGATAGGGAGCGATTGAATATGTCCGTAACACACCAGCCAGCTGGTCTGCACATGCTCTGATGACACGGCTAAGGATGCCGTCCAGGCCAGAAACCTTGCGAGGGTTAACAAGTTTAAATGTTTTACTCACATCAGCCATGGAGGAGGGGGGGGGGACGCAGTCTTTGTTAGCAAGCCGCGACAATAGCACTGTATTATCCTCCTGACTTGTCAAACACTTGTAGAGATAAACTGACTGGTGTTCACCCACTAACAGAGATTACAGGAGACCTGACAATGAAAGGAACAAGCGCGTTGATATATGCAACACAGTTCACACATCCCTGGCACCCAACATGCATTGACTCACCACATAGCTTCAACTTCCAATGTGTAGAAGACTTCATTTTCATGGTTGCTCTGATGTCACAAGTCATATGCTTTCAATGTTTCATTTGATGTCCGTTTATAGACGGATAATGTACTAGAAAATGACTCACTAACACTAATATAAACCAATGAAGGCTAACCACAGAGTAATAGTTTCAAATTGCATCTCAAAACCAATCTAAGTTTTGCAGTTCCCTACTTTAATGGGTAGGGTAAGAATTGTGTGGCGGATAAAACTGATCCTAGATCTGCCTGTGTGTATGACAGAAAGGGATACACAGAGATACACGCAATTACTTTAGGGTTCAAAGTAGCTCTTTTAACTAAAGTGTCGACATGCTTACATAACTTGAACATTACCTACAGCATTTAAGCCTGGTTCGGAACCAGCCCGTATAAAGAATCCATTACAAACAGTTAACTCAGTCAGTGACAGGTCTGCTGCAAGCCTGTAAATCCATAGCTTGTAGGACAGTGACACCCTGCTTTCATTTATTTCTCTCTCTGCCTAAGCACTGATCAGAGTACACACACCTTCAGGGTTGGTTTCCCGGACAGATTAAGCCTGGTCCCGGATTTAAAACGCAAACTCGATAGAGAATCTCCTGTGCTCAGGAAACCACCCTTCAGAGTACAGACTTCAAATAAAAGACAGGGACAGAATATCAAGTGTCAAATCTCTATATTTAAACCATCCATCCATTCAACAGACCAACCACCTGACTATGACAGGTTTATACCACACAGAGAGAAAGGAGAGAGTCAGTGTAGTGTACTTACAGTATATACAGTGTGTGTGTGCGCGCGCATGTGTAAGTGTGTATACATGTATTCTGCATCTCTCCCACAACATTGTACTTTTTTAAAAATTAATATACTGCGTGTGTATATTTCGCAGATATCTACTCAACATTTCTGTACAGCAAGACACACAGGAGACGAGGGGGGGGGGGGTGTTACGAGTTTACATGGGGACAGCAAATAGGGAGGGGAATAAAACAAAATGTCACTCTACGGCCTCATTGGGCCCAGTCACGTGCAAGGAGTGCGGGGCTGGTCCTTGGGTGGCAGGACCAATGGAAGGAGGGGGAGTGCGACCCCTGGTCCAATCAATAGGAGGAATCCATCTCTCTGTCCTCCCTCTCTTCCTCGTCCATCTTTCGACCGTGCTTCCTGAAGTACTTGTACCTCTGAACATAAAGCTTGACCAGGTTGCTCACCTTGACCGGGTTGATCTCTCCCGTTCGACTGTGGCAGATCTGAGAAGCAGACACAGGTCGGTATTAGTCATAAACACACTATATATCAAATGGCTGTTACAGCGTAATTACTGTGTAGTTACAGTTTAACTAGGCTGTAATTACAACTTCCAATTGTAACTGCTGGAACATAGTAACATATTCTGCATTATAAACCGGTTAGTTTGCATCCTGGATGCTGATTGGCTGAAACAGCATTTCAGCCGAGTGTATATTGTACAATATACCACAGGTATAATGCAAAAATACTCCTTTTTATGTTGGAAACCAGTTTATAATTGCAATATGGCACCTCTGAGGTTTGTGGTATATGGCCAATATACAGCTCCGCTTTGTACATAATAACAGCCCTTGGCCATGGTACACTGAACAAAAAGATAAAACACAACATACAACAATTTCAAAGATTTGACTGAGTCACAGTTCATAAGGAAATCAATTAAATAAATCAATTATGCCCTAATCGATGGATTTCACATGACTGGGAATACATATACGCATCTATGTGTCACAGATAGCTTCTTTTTTTTTTTTTAAATGCACGTGGATCAGAAAACCAGTCAGTATTTGGTGTGACCACCATCTGTCTCATGCAGCGCCACACATCTCCTTTGCATAGAGTTGATCAGGCTGTTGATTGTGGCCTGTGGAATGTTGATACACTCTTCAATGGCAGTGCGAAGTTGCTGGATATTGGCGGGAACCGGAACACGCTGTCGTAAACGTTGATCCAGAGCAACCCAAACATGCTCAATGGGTGACATGGATGTGCAGGCCATGGAAGAACTGGGACATTTTCAGCTTCCAGGAATTGTGTTCAGATCCTTGCGACATGAGGCCGTGCGTTATAATGCGGTGATGGATGAATGGCACGACAATGAGCCTCAGGAGCTCGTCATGGTATCCCTGTGCATTCAAATTGCCTTCGAGAAAATGCAATCGTGTTACTTATGCCACCCCATATTATAACCACACTGCCACCACGGGCACTCTGTTCACAATGTTGACATCAGCAAACAGCTCTCCCACACAACGCCGTCTGCCCAGTACAATTGAAACCGGTATTCATCCGTGAAAAGCACACTTCTCTAGTGTGCCAGTGGCCATCGAAGGAGAGTATTTGCCCACTGAAGTCAGTTACGACACCAAACTGCAGTCGGGTCAAGACCCCGGTGAGGATGGCGAGCACACAGACGAGCGTCCCTGAGACGGTTTCTGATAGTTAGTGAAGAAATTCTTCAGTTGTGCATACTCAGTTTCATCAGCTGTCCGGGTGGCTGGTCTCGGACGATCCCGCACATGAAGCCGCCCGGGCTGGCGTGGTTACACATGGTCTACAGTTGTGAGGTCAGTTAGACATACTGTCAAATTCTCTAAAACGGCATTGGAGGTTGCTTATGAACATTACATTCTCTGGAAACAGCTCTGGTGGACATTCCTGCAGTCAGCATGCCAATTGCAAGCTCCATCAAAACTTGACATCTGTGGCATTGTGTGGTGTGACAAAACTGCACATTTTAGAGTGACCTTTTATTGTCCCCAGCACAAGGTGCAACTGTGTAATGATCATGCTGTTGAATACGCTTCTTGATATGCCACGCCTGTCAGGTGGATGGATTATCTTGGCAAAGGAGAAATGCTCACTAACAGGGATGTAAACAAATTTGTGCACAAAATCTGAGAGAAATAAGCTCTTTGTGCATATGTTTTTTTTTTTTTTTATCTTTTATTTCAGCTCATGAAAAAAACACTTAACATGTTGTGCTTATATTTTTGGTCAATATACCACACCGCCTCAGGCCTTATTGCTTAAATATACTACACTCCCTCTGGCCTTTATGAAGTCTACTTCCAACAACTGCCAACAACTGTTTGTGGAAATTATTTAAACCTTCACAAACAAGTCAAAGTAATTGTATCGACACCACACCACTCAGTCTAGTAATTACGCCAATCTTTAAATTGTGTGAGCCAATATTTTAAAATGTGCAAGTCAAACAGGTTGAACAGCAATTGTTATTCCTATGGAACAAAATGCACCTACACTCCGTTACGGAGAGACGCTACAGCCTAAATCCAAAAGCCTAACCATTGCAGAGCAGACGTTTTTGTTCCAGCCCAGCACTAACACACCTGATTCAACTGTTTATCAAGTCATAGAATAAGGTGTTTGACACCCTCGAATAACGTTAAGAACTCTGAACAAAGCGTTCGTAACAACGGCGCACTCAGCCGCGTGACAACGGCGCGCACTCAGCCGCGTGACAACGGCGCGCACTCAGCCGCGTGACAACGGCGCGCACTCAGCCGCGTGACAACGGCGCGCACTCAGCCGCGTGACAACGGCGCACTTAAACCATGTAATAACAATGTAATGCAGCTAAAGCAGGTTTATGGTTAGAGAGCTGGGTTACCTTGTGTACTGCCTTCCTCAGGATGTCCTTGTAGTCGTCCTTGTTAATGTCTTTACGCTGGTAGTACGGCTTAATGGCCAGCTTCACCTCCTCCACCGCACGCTCCTGAGTGTGGAGCTTCTTCAGGTACTGAGAGCGAGAGAGAGAAAAATAAAATAAGAGGTGCAGTACTAGGGTTGAAAGGTATACAGAAAAGTCAGTACGTTTTTAGATACCAGAACATGCAAAACTGTTTTGCAGTAGAATGTCACTTTCGGCACTTCTGTCAAATGTCCCTCACGGATCAAGCCATTCTTATCAGCGCAGCCGACCCCTTATTATAGCGAGCACAGTGCCTGCTCCACTTGCTTATTTCTAGCCTGCACTGGTAGTCTGGGCAACATCATGTTTAGCTCCCCACTCATGCTGAACATAAGTTAACAGACTTGAATAATGCGACAAGGCATGTAGATGTTGAAACTGTTAACTACTGTGAGCAAAACAATGTCGATACCCTTTACAATGGAGGAATATACCGAGTGTCCAGCGTTGAAGGCTAACTTTCCTTGCTAGGTGATAGCTAAAGCCAACATCAATTCACTATCTGAGACTTAAATATGCAAAAGGCATATGTTCATTTCAAAGCTGATTATCAATAAAAACTTTATTGTTTTTTATTTAACCTTCATTTAACTAGGCAAATCAGTTAGGAACAAATTCTTATTTACAATGACGGGCTACCGAGGAACAAGTGGGTTAACTGCCTTGTACAGGGGCAGAACGACAGATTTTTACCTTGTCAGCTTGGGGGTTCGGGGATTCGACCCTGCTCTAACCACAAGGCTGCCCATTGACCCAAGTTCCTTGGTGTCCTGACTGCCTCGTTAATGACATCGTTACTCGTTAGAGACAACACACATTTTTATGAAAAAGCTACTTCTACGCAAATGTTGTTGAATACAATTTGTCATCTGTAGCCCCATGGAATCACCCAAAAACAAGGCCAATAACTCAATGCATGCACACACTCCTATTGAATATGCATTCACCTGTATTGTCCATATGCTACAGATATATTTACCCAACAGATTATTCAAATAAATTATTACCATTATGTAGTTTGTTTTTACCAATCTAAGTCAAACTGATTGCATGATTGTATAATTGATTAATTAATGCATACATGGCTGCCTCTGAAAAAATTTTAGTAAAAAATGCAAGTGTAATGATATTGAACTCAAAAGATGCCCAACGATTGAATAGAGCAGTAGCTGAGTATATCTGTCTGGATAAAGTGCCATTCGGTGACTTTGGCTAATATGCCTTTTTTTTGTTGCCATGGAACCGTTTTGGTATTGAGCATCGTGATACTAAACCTGGTATCGGTAATGAAGTCAACATTCTGGTATCGTGACAACACTATGAGGTACTGTACTGATAGTCAGATGACCTTCCTTTCCACACACACACATCCGTAATTGAAAGATATGGGAGTGGTAGAAAGACATGGTTTTTAATGGTGCTACCTTGTCAGGGTCCTTGCTCTCGTTGTCCCAGCCTATGTCACTGGAGCCCCCAGACCCTCCCGAGAACCCAGAGGGCATGGGAGGGGGCGGGGTCTGGGCGCAGCCGCCACCCATAGACATGCCAGGGTGCAGGTGGCTGGGCGTGGTTTTGGTGCAGCCCACCATTGGGAGAGAGCTGTGCAGGATAAACTGGGCAGGGGTGGGGCCGGGGGGAGGAACCTGGGAAGAGGAAGAAGAGGAAGGGGCATGCTGCGATGAATGGTTCTGATTGGTTTGGGAGAGAATCTGCAAGAGAGAGAGAGACGGAAGGTATGATGAGAAACGGAAGTGCTTGGTCAGATATTGAACACCTTCAAAACAATCCAAGACAAATATGTAACACATACAGTTGAAGTCAGACGTTTACATACACTTATGTTGGAGTCATTAAAACTCGTTTTTCAACCACTCCACAAATTTCTTGTTAACAAACTATAGTTTTGGCAAGCTGGTTAGGATATCTACTTCATGCATGACACAAGTCATTTTTCCAACAATTGTTTGCAGACAGATTATTTCACTTATAATTCACTGTATCACAATTCCAGTGGGTCAGAGGTTTACATACACTAAATTGACCGCGCCTTTAAACAGCTTGGAAAATACCAGAAAATGTCATGGCTTTAGAAGCTTCTGATAAATTATGTCAATTAGCCTGAGTCAATTGTAGGTGTACCTGTGGATGTATTTCAAGGCCCAGCTTCAAACTCAGTGCCTCTTTGCTTGACATCATGGGAAAATCAAAAGAAATCAGCAAAGACCTCAGAAAAATAATTGTAGACCTCCGCAAGTCTGGTTCATCCTTGGGAGAAATTTCCAAACGCCTGAAGGTACCATGTTCATCTGTACAAACAATAGTACGCAAGTATAAACACCATGGGACCACACAGCCGTCATACCGCTCAGGAAGGAGATGTGTTCTGTCTCCTAGAGATGAACGTACTTTGGTGCGAAAAGTGCAAATCAATCCCAGAACAACAGCAAAAGACCTTGTGAAGATGCTGGAGGAAACGGGTACAAAAGTATCTATATCCACAGTAAAACGAGTCCTATATCAACATAACCTGAAAGGCCGCTCAGCAAGGAAGAAGCCACTGCTCCAAAACCACCATTAAAAAGCCAGAATTCGGTTTGCAACTGCACATGGAGACAAAGTTTGTACTTTTTGGAGAAATGTCCTCTAGTCTGATGAAACAAAAATAGAACGGACCTAAGAACACCCTCCCAAATGTGAAGCACGTGGTGGCAGCATCATGCTGTGGGGGTGCTTTGCTGCAGGAGAGACTGGTGCACTTCACAAAATAGATGGAGTCATGAGGTAGGAAAATGATGTCGCTTCAATATATCCACATCTCAAGACATCAGTCAGGAAGTTAAAGCTTGGTCGCAAATGGGTCTTCCAAATGGACAATGGCCCCAAAGATGTGGCAAAATGGCTTAAGTACAACAAAGTCAAGGTATTGGAGTGGCCATCACAAAGCCCTGACCTCAATCCTATAGAAAATGTGTGGGCAGAACTGAAAAGCGTGTGTGAGCAAGGAGGCCTACAAACCTGACTCAGTTACACCAGCTCTGTCAGGAGGAATGGGCCAAAATTCACCCAACTTATTGTGGGAAGCTTATGGAAGGCTATCTGAAACGTTTGACCAAAGTTAAACAATTTAAAGGCAATGCTACCAAATACTAATTGAGTGTATGTAAACTTCTGAATAAGAGCGGAAATAAATCACTCTACTATTATTCTGACATTTTACACTCTTAAAATAAAGTGGTGAGCCTAACTGACCTAAGACAGGGGAATTTACTAGAATTAAATGTCAGGAATTGTGAAAAACTGAGTTTAAATGTATTTGGTTGAGGTGAATGTAAACTTCCAACTTCAATTGGAAACCGTGTCTTCAGAAAGTATTCACCTCCCTTGACTTTTTCCACATTTTGTTGTGTTTGTAGAGCCTTAATGTAAAATGGATTCAATTGAGATTTTGTGTCACTGGCCTACACACAATACCCCAATAATATCAAAGTGGAATTGTGTTTTTAGAAATTAAAGGCTGAAGTGTCTTTATTCAATAAGTATTCAACCTCTGTTATGGTAAGCGTAAACAAGTTCAGGACAAACATTTTTCCTTAAGTCACAATCAGTTGCATGGACTACCTCATCTCTGTAACCCACACATACAGATAATTGTAAGGTCCCTCAGCCGAACAGTGAATTTCAAACACAGCTTCAACCACAAATACCAGGAAGGTTTTCCAATGCCTCGCGAAGGACATGTAATTGGTAGGAAAAAAGCAGACATTGAATATCCCTTTGAGCATGTTGAAGTTGTTAATTACACTTTGAACGGTGCATCAATACGCCCAATCACTACAAAGATACAGGAATCCTTCCTAACTCAGTTGCCGTAGAGGAAGGAGGCCAAAGGTGATTTTTATTACATTTTATTTCCCCCCCAGTCTGCAGGCACCCGGCCCGCCACAAGGAGTCGCTAGAGCGTGATGAGCCAAGTAAATCCCAATCATGGCCGGTTGTGATACAGCCCGGGATCGAGTATGTAGTGACGCCTTAGACCGGTGCACCACTCGGGTGGCCCAGCCAATGGTGACTTTAAAACAGTTACAGGCTGTGATAATCCATTCCTTACTTAGATGTACATGTATTTAGGGAATATGTTGTGAAAGTGTCGGAGCTAGAAGTACAAGCATTTCGCTACACCCGCAATAACATCTGCTAAACACGTGTATGTGACCAATGAATTTGATTTGATTTCAAGTAAAACTGCAAACAATGTGGCAAAGAAATTTACTTTGTCCTGAATACAAAGATTAATGTTGGTGCAAACACCACATCACTGAGTACCACGCTTCATATTTCCAAGCATGGTGGTGGCTGCATCATGTTATGGGTATGCTGGTCATCGGCAAGGACCAGGGATTTTTCTAGTATAAAAAAAACTGTATAGAGCTAAGCATAGGCAAAATCCTAGAGGACAACCTGGTTCAGTCTGCATTCCAACAGACACTTGGAGACATTCACCTTTCAGCAGGACAATTATCTAAAACCAGGCCAAATGTACCCTGGAATTGCAAGATAACATTGAATGTTCCCAAGTGGCCTAGTTACAGTTTTGACTTAAATCTGCTTGAAATTAAAATAAAATCTTAATTATCACATCCGCCGAATACAATGGTGTAGAACTTACAGCAAAATGCTTACTTACAAGCCCTTAACCAACAATGCCATTCAAGAAAGAGTTGAGAAAATATTTACTAAATAAACAAAAGTAAAAAATGTAATAAAAAGTAGCACAAAGTAACAATAACAAGGCTATATACAAGGGGTACCAGTACCGAGGGATACAGGTTAGTAAAGGTAGTTTGCAAATGTTGGTAACGATGCTTTGAGGGTGGCTGTTGTCGATGTGTGCAGAGGTTCCCTGGTTCGAGCCCAGGTAGGGGAGAGGAGAGGGAAGGAAGCTATAATGTTACACATGCATGAGAGCACCAGCTGTTCCGGACGACTGTGTGATCAAGCTCTCCATAGCCTATGCAAGTAAGACAATTTAAACAGGTCAACATTCACAAGGCCGCAGGGCCAGACGAATTACCAGGACGTGTACTCAGAGCATGCGTGGACCAACTGGCAAGTGTCTTCATTGACATTTTCAACCTCTCCCTGACCGAGTCTGTAATACCTTCATGTTTCAAGTAGACCTCCATAGTCCCCGTGCCAAAGAAAGTGTTGTTTGGACTTCCTAAACGTGCCGCCCCCAGGTGGTAAGGTTAGGCAACAACACATCAGCTACGCTGATCCTTAACAGGGGGCACCTCGGGTGTATGCTTAGTCCCCTCTTGTACTCCCTGTTCACCTAGGACTGTGTGGCAAAGCATGACTCCAACACCCTCATTAAGCTTTCTGATGACACGTGGCAGGCCTTATTACCGACAACAATAAGACCGCCTATAGGGAGGAGGTTTGCACATGTAGGTAGGGGTAAGGTGGCTATGCATAGATAATAAACTGCGAGTAGCAGTTGTGTAAAAACAAAGGGGGAGGGGTCAATGTAAACAGTCCGGGTGGCCATTTTATTAATTGTTCAGCAGTCTTATGGCTTGGGGGTAGAAGCTGTTAAGTGAGAATAGCGCGCACCCCGCTAACTAGCTGGCCATTTCACATCGGTTACACATGCTTCAGTGTTGCTGGCCTTGAAACATCAAAAGGCATTTAGCCCGTCTGGTAGGCTCGTGTCACTGGGCAGCTCTCGGATGAGTTTTCCTTTGTACTCCGTAATAGTTTGCAAGCACTGCCACATCCAACAAGCGTCAGAGCCGGCGCAGTAAAATTCAACCCTAGTTCCTGTATTGATGCTTTGCCTGTTTAAATGATTAATCTGAAGGCATAGTGGTTCTTATAAGCGTGTGGATTTCTGTCCCGCTCCTTGAATGGGTCAGCTCTAGCCTTTAGCTCAGTGCGGATGTTGCCTGTAATCCATGGCTTCTGGTTGGGATATGTACGTACGGTCACTGTGGGGATGACATCGTCAATGTACTTATTGATGAAGCCGGTAACTGATGTGATAAACTCCTCAATGCCATTGGATGAATCCGGGAACAGTCTGTAGCGTAGCAGCCGCATCATTTGACCACTTCAGTATTGAGTCACATACTTCCTGCTTTAGTTTTTGCTTGTAAGCAGGAATCTGGAGGATATAATTATGGTCCAATTTCCAAAATGGAGGGCGAGGGAGAGCTTTGTATGAGTCTCTGTGTGTGGAGTAAAGGTGGTCTAGTTCCCCCCCCCCCCCCCCCTTTGGTTGCACATATGTCATTGCCTGCATTAAAGTCTCTGGCCACATGGCACGACACTTCTGGATGAGCACATTCTTCTTTGCTTATGGCCTTATACAGCTCATTGAGTGCGGTCATAGTGCTAGCATGGGTTTGTTGTGGTAAATAGACAGCTACGAAAAATATAGATGAAAACTTATTATTATTATGTTATTAGGTTATCATAGGGTACTCTACCTCAGGCGAGCAATACCTCAAGACTTTAATATTAAACATCGCGCACCAACTGTTGACAAATATACACATACCACCACCCCTCGTCTTACCAGACATAGCTGTTCTGTCCTGCAGATGCCCGGAAAACCCAGCCAACTGTTTATTATCCGTGTCGTCCTTCAGCCATGACTCGGTGAAACATACGATATTACCGTTTTTAATGTCCCGTTGGTAGGATAGTCTTGAACAGAACTCATCCAGTTTATTCTCCAGTGATGTCACGTTGGCCAATAGAACGGATGGTAGACGCAGGTTACCAAATAGGGATATCTTCTGTATACCACCCCTACCTTGTCACAAGACAACTGATTGGCTCAAACGCATTAAGGAAAGAAATTCCACAAATTAACTTTTAAAAAGGCACACATATTAATTGAAATGCATTCCAAGTGACAACCTCATGGAGCTCGTTGAGAAAATGCCAAGAGTATGCAAAGCTGTCATCAAGGCAAAGGGTGGCTACTTTGCAGAATCTCAAATATAAAATAGATTTTGATTTGTTTCACACTTTTTGGGTTATTACATGATTCCATGTGTCATTTCATAGTTTTGATGTCTTCACTACCATTCTACAATGTAGAAAATAGTAAAAATAAAGAAAAATCCTGGAATGAGTAGGTGTGACCAAACTTTTGACTGGTACTGTGTACACACACACACACACAGAGGAATATAATTACTCAAAGACACACACACACACACCTGGCTTGTAGCATGAATGAACTCTTGGGCTTTGGCTCTACTTGCGATATTGGCCTCTTCCATCTTAAACAGCAGAGCTGTCACTGAAATACAGAGAGCAAGGGGTTAGTAAAACCTTATAGATATTATATACTTCATAGTAGCAACAGGAATACCCCAAAAAAGTAATGCCCCTCCACCAAAAATCTACTAGTTGACATTATTATAACGAATGCTCGTGACAGAGACTTACATGCTAAAACTCCTCCGGCTGTGCAGTCCACTCCTGTCTGCAGACTCCAGGGGAGGGTAGGGGCAGCAGGAGGGGGAGGAGGAGGCGGTGGCAGCTTGTTGGCTGAGGATGAAGAAACAGAAGAAGAGGAAGAGGAGGAGGGGTCTGTGGAGGAAGGAGGAAGGGAGAGAGAGGCGAGGGCAGAGCCAGATGAGGAGGAGCAAGGGGGTGAGGCCAGGGATTTGGAGGCTTCTTCCAGAGGGAGGGGCTTTATGCTGGAGGGGCCGTATTGTGAGAGGGCTCCCCCCTGGGAGGTTGGTACGGACGTGGGACTGGAGGGGGGCAGGTTGGGAGTGCTCTGGGTCTGAGCGGGGCAGTCCTCGGATAGGAAGGAGGGCTCAGGGGTCTTACAGCTGCTGTCCACAGTCTGCGAGTCGGGAGACGACTCCCGAGCATCACGCGAGGTGGTGAAGGAGGGCGGAGGGGTGTGGGGGGGTGAGGAGGACGGGGGGAGGACACTGGTGGAAGAGGAGGATGATGAAGAAGAGGATGAGGAAGGGGTTGGACCGGCTGGACCAGAGTGTGGACTGGATGGTTTAGTCCCGACTCCTGATTGGATGTCGGAGGACGGTCCACCCCAGCCGCCGCCCTCAGAGCTACAGTTGGCCATGGCGCCATCCACGTCCGTCAAACCAGCGGCTAAGCCTTTCTCTCCCCGCGTCTTCTTCGCCAGCCGCCGCCTACGCTTGGTTGCCAGGGACGATGAGGGCGAAGATGCCGAGGAGGAAGTGGAGGTGGTGGAGCTGGGCTTGGCCTTCTTGGACTTCAGTGTTGCCACCGTGGGATTGGCCAGCGAGGAGGAAGGGGGAGCGGCCAGGGAACTGCGTTTGCCCACCTTCCCCAGGTCCTTGCGTCCACTCAGCAATAGAGGCTCAGAGCAGGGCTTGAGGAACGGAGACCTGCTCTCATTGTCCCTCCTAAACACCACCGCAATGGAACCTCCCACCACCGGCATACCAGAGCCCCCTACTGACCCTCCTGCCCCGAGGTGCTCCATGCCCAGCTTCCCAGAGCCCACCGGGCCCCCCGTGGTGCTGCTCACGCCCTCACGCACAAGCACTGACACTTTGGATTGCAGCTTGGCTTTCCTCCCACCACCGCTTAATTTCTTGGACCTGCCAGACCGACCAGACTCTTTCTTTCCCCCTTTTTCCCCACGATCTTTCTCCTTCCCCATCTTCCGCCCTCGTTTGGCCGAGGGGAGGGTGGCTAGGGCGGCCTGGGTTGGGGAGAGTGAGGCAGTGGAGAGCCCCTTGCCTTTGGGTCGAACCGAGGAGGAAGAGGACGACTCGGACTGACCAGCTTTCTTGCCCGTTCGGGATTTCTTCTTGAAGTGGTGGCGTCCAGGTTTGGTGGCGGTCTTGGGTTTGGCGCTGGGGGCAGTGGGTTCCAGAAGCTGGGGAGGGGGTGGGGAGTCTTCTATAGAGGGGTAGTCTGAGTCCAGGGCCTCCCCGTCCAGAGAGTGCATGTTTATCTCCAGTTTGTCTGAAAAGTGGTCCGAGTCATAGCCATGGTAATGTGACGGCGGCGAGAGGGAGCGGCTCCCACGCCGTCCCATGCCTTCTTCCAACTCTTCGTCCGAGCGCCGACGCCTCTTCTTCTTCCTCTTGTGGGGCTTGTCCGAGCCCTGGGGGGGGCTGTGGGGGGAGGATGGAGCCAGAGGGGGGGAACCGGGGAGAGTGGTGGTGGTGGTCGTGGTGACCGTGATGGTACGCTTGATGGCGAACAGGTCAGAGCCATTGAGATCCTGGATGGACGGTGGCACCACGGGACGACCGTCTCTACGTCTTTCCCTGTTCCCTTCTCTGACCCTGTCCCCTTCTCTGACCCTGTCCCTTTCTCCATCTCTGTCTCTGTCCCTTTCTCTGTCCCTGTCCCTTTCTCTGTCCCTGTCCCTTTCTCTGTCCCTGTCCCTTTCTCTGTCCCTGTCCCTTTCTCGGTGCCTGTCCCGGTGCCTGTCCCGGTGCCTTCGTTCTATGCTTCCTTTAGACCTCTTGGAGCTGCCTCTTTCTCGGCTGGTCGATTCGCGGATGCCGTCTCGCTCTCTTTCCCTCTTTATCCGGCTCGAGTCTCTATCCCTCTCCCTTCTCCGGGTGTCATCTTTCTTTCTGTCCTTGTCTCGATCTCCATCTTGTTCCACATCTCGGTCTCTGTACCGGTCTCTGTTATTCTCTCTGTCTCTATCTCTCTCTCTGTGATGGTCCTCTGAAGTGTTTGACCAGGAGCGACCCCCGCGTATTTGCCGCACTGAGGAGTTTTGTGAGCGGGGGCGTGCTGAAGATTCCGGGGTGCTCCATCGTCTCTTCTTCCTCTTTCTGCTATCGCTTCTGCTGCTCCTCCCTCTCTCCTCCACCTTTGTTTTCTTCTCTCTCTCACTCCGCCGTCCCCTCTCCCTTTCCCTGTGTCTTTCCTTCCTCTCACCACTCTTCTCTCCTCCGCAATCCTTCTCTTTCCTTTTCTTCCTCCTCCTCCTACTCTCCTCCTCCTCCCCTACCTTTCCCTCCTTCCGCTTGCGCCGCTCCCTCTCCTTGGAACTCTTGGAGGACTTGCGGCTCTTGTCCTTCTCGGCAGTGGAGGGAGGGGGGGGAGGCAGAAGGAGGGTGTGAGGAGACGATGGGAGGTGCTGAGGTGAGAGGGAAGAAGGGAAGGAGGAACGGTATCTTGCCTTACGCCGGCTGACCAGCTTCCTCCTAAGATCTCCCACCCCGACGACCACCACCTCTTCTTCCTCCTCCTCCTCCTCCTCCTCCTCCTCCATGGGCTCCCCATCCTCCCTGCCAGGCATCACCGGCCCCGCCCAGTCCCCATCAGCCCGCACCGACACAAAGCTATCCCCATCCAACACCCTCAGGATCCTCTCCGGCTTAGATCCCCCGTGGAGGAAAGGACTGCCAGAGGAGATGGGGAGGACGAGAGGAACGATTCCTTCCCGGCCTCTCTCCTCCCTATTCCCTCCGTCCCTCTCGGTGGCCCCCACGATCTCCCCCTCCTCAATTTCAGAGTGGTCCGAGTGGTCCGCCTTCTCTCTCCTGTCCCGTACTTTCACCCGGGGCTCTTTGGTTCGGTCCAGTCTCCTCCGGAGGGGTAGAGGAAGGGAGCGCGGGGAGAGCGGGGGAACAGAGAGAGTGTCCGTGGAGTCTGGAGGAGCATTGTCCTTCTCCTCTCCTCCTGTCCCCCCCGTCTCTGCCTTCCTTTTCTTCCCTCTGGCATCGCTCCCCTTGCTGCTCACGCTGTTCCCTCTCTCCCTCCCTCCACCCGTTGCTCGCTCCTCCTCCTCTCTCTCTGAGGGGGGAGAGCCGGTCGGATCAAAGGGATCGTACTTTTCCCCTTCTTCCTCCTCCTTGGCCGCTCCTCCCTCCCTCTCTCCTTCCGTGGGGTGAAAAGGATCGTAGATCTCCGTCTCGTCCTCTTTTTGTCCGTCGGTGCCCACAGGGGGTGGAGAGAGACATAACAAGGGATCAGAGGAGGAGAAAGGGGGGTCAGCGAGAGAGGAGGGGGGAGCCAGGGAGGCGGAAGTGGAGGACACTACGTCACCCATCATCACGCTGTTGGCCCTTCCCTCTTGGATGTCGTTGTGGTAGCTGGTTGCCACAGCTCCAGGAGAGGAGGATGAAGAGGAAGGTGGGGAGGCAGGAGAGGAGGAAGGAGAGGAGGGAGATGTGGAGGAGGGCAGGGGGCTCTTGGCAGTCTCTGTGATCCCGTGTGGAGGAGGGACGGCAGGCACCCCTTTAAGGCCTGGGATTCGAGTTAAATCCATGGCCAGGATGGGAGCTGGGCTTGGGGCAAGCTGCAGTCCAGTCAGTACTCCCTGGAGCCTGGGGTTGTGGCTGGAGGAGGGATGCTAAAGGGCCGGGGATAAAAGAGCAACCCTGAAAAATGAGACAAGAAATGTTAGGCTTTAATCAACCACCTGGGGTCCACAATCTGTGAAGTGTGTGTGTGTGTGTTTGGGGGAAGTAGAGTATTGTAGGTGTGTATTTGAGTCGGTACCAATAATTTACCTGACTTCCTGTTGCCTATACCAGCGGTGACAGTGGACAAGATACTGAGCAGTGACGAGCCTTCAACTCTCACCTCAGCTGTCAACTCGACTTCAAGGTCAGAACTGGAATACAAATACATCACTCCTGAGAACACGCACAGTGGAACCGGCACATCTAAATTCCCTGTTATGTCATTTATTATATTGGGTGTCTCCCTCTCCCATACATTTCAGCGTACTTTTCACTCTGACATCCTCTCTTTAGCCGGGCATATGATTTTGGCCCCAATTTTGCTGTCCCTGACAAGTTTGAGATTGGAGACAAAATACACGTCGTTGCCTACTCGGGGCGCGGGGCTGTCACCGATGCTTGTTTAAATGTGAGCGGGTCAGAGAAGAAATCTGAGGCCTACCGATCCCGTCTTTGAGACGTCCCGATATTTTCTAAAAAATCTACAATGCTCTTGTAGTGGGAGATGTTTAACGACAAGTTTTGAGACCGGTGATCAGCAATAGCCAAAGATATCCTACCAGTGATGATGATGTATCGCGTCTGCCAGAATGTGTACTCTTAAACAAGAGCGATGACTACTACTTGCATGCATTTGTACTCGCCTTTAACCAAAGCGTAAGATCATCACAGCTCCGAAGTTGACAAGCAATATTATTCAATCCAAAAATGTATTGGCTTGATATTTCAACTCTGCATGGCATGCGTGAATGTCTGACTGAAAACGTTTATGAGGCGGCTTTGACCCACAGCTCATTCTAGCTCATCTAATTACATCATTGTTTTTGCGAGACAGCGTGGTATTGCGAATCCTCGCGGCCAAAGGAAGAATTTTATAGCGTGTGACCCCCTGTCTCTGCCACATCGTTTAGAGTGGCAACACTATGTTGGCAAGGCAAAAAAAATTACAGGAAAGATTTACATTTTAAGTAATGTAGTGTACACCGGCATTACCTATCAAGGAGATGCTGTGGAGAGCAGTGAAGATAGACCAGGCAGGGAAGCGTTTCGGGGGTTGCAGTAATGACAGCTCCCTATATGAAGGGGAGAAACAGACGAACACACACATTAATAGCTGCTACAGTCAGTGGAAGAGCTTTAAAAAAACACACACACAATCACACTCACCAGCTCGCTAGGCTCGTCATCTGGGCTCTCCCTGTCGCAATTGGTAACACCTCAACCTCGTCCTACTCCTTTCTTCATCATTATCTGTCTCCTCTTCGCTGGAGTCTTTCTCTGTCTGAAGCAACATAAGGCAAATCCAATTTTGTTTTGAAGAATCTTGTAGTGTTAGTGCAGTGTGTGACCCTCCCTCTGTGCCACATCGCTTATCACTTCAGGTATATTAGAAAATGTAGACCGTGAATAAATGTAAGCATTCCTCAATTCAAATCAGTTGCAGCATAACCATAAACAAAATGATTGAACCAAAACCTTCAACTTCTACGGTACCCCCTCAATTAATTTGAGGAAGCACAGTTACAGAACAATCCTTTGTTTCTGGGATTCAGGCTGTCTCCATCAGTTTCTTCCTCTATGGCTATCTATGTGAGAACAATAGTGAAATTGTAGTCTAGCTAGTCTCGACATCAAGCTATCATTACTGATCGGGGTTAGCCGTTTAGCTAATTTCACAGTTTCCTGCGAAAAAAACACTAAAGATAGACGATAATGATATTCAGTGATTGGGTCGTAACTATGTAATGCTAGCTGGCTAATAAGACCACAGATCTATAATGAAAACTGCAGCCAGCGAACGAGAGCGCTAACTAATGCTAGCTAACTATCTAATTAGCCATTGCATTAGTTATAACTGGCAGTGGCTAGCTAACGTTAGATGTTGCAAAATACCTGGATCAGGCCGCACTATAGTCAGTTGACTAGGCTAACAAACTACATCAACTAACTTAACTAGCAAATACACTTGATCACTGAAAACTAGTTACAATCGTCACATGTTTTCAGTGGAATAGATTCGTAGCTAGCCAGCCAGACCTGCCAGCAATAGCAGTAACGTTACTAGCTAGCTGGCCAGGAATGCTACTGTTAGCTCACCTCCTAGCTACACCAGTCAAATACATGCGCTAAATTCCTTAGATCCAGTTATATGTTTTGTCCGTGTAAATCCACAATCTTCAACTACCCTTTATTTTCTAAAACATGCAATTTACGTTTAAAATACAGTATTAAAGGTTGAGATATTGTTATTTTAAAAGCACAATAAGAGGCCCATCCCATCCATTGCCGACATTTTACTTCCCTTCACTTGAAACCGGTCAACAAGGGCCGACGGGAAATTAAGTTTTTCGTTGATCGGGCTAATGTTGGGTATGACAACCTACCAAATGCTATTTGAAAGATCCTGAACAAAATAAATACTTTTCCCGCCTATACATCTAGATGTGTATTTAATACTGAAGATTATATTTTTTCACGTTTCGATGACTGAATATCAAGCCTTTATTATAACAAATATTTGCAGCGGTCTTAGGCACTGCATTTCAGTGCTTGAGGCTGGTTCGAATCCAGGCTGTATCACAACCGGCCGTGATTGAGAGTCCCATAGGATGGCGCCCAGCGTCGTCCGGGTTTGGCCGGTGTAGGCTGTCATTGTAAATAAGAATTTGTGCTTAACTGACTTGCCTTGTTAAATAAAATACACTATTTTATTGTTTACGTGTGAATTGTCTTTCAAACTTGTTATCCTCATATGTCGACCCATATCCTTTTAGTATATATACTTCAGAAAATGTTTAAACTTTCCACTGGTGTAAGCCCATGCTAAATCTGTCTCAAAGTGTTGTAGTTTTGTGGTTCCCCAGATCTTTGCTTGTTGGCCGAGGAACAGCAACAGCTTTCCTAACTATTGCAGTAGTTTTCCAGGTCATAGTAGTTTCAGTAGCCCCTCTTTAACAGTCCATGGTCCCGATCTCTCTTCATTCTCCAGCATCACCCTGGTTTCCATTTGGAAATGGGCTATGTCCCTCATCATGATGCCAGAGGAGGCTGGTGGGAGGAGCTATAGTAGGATGGGCTCATTGTATGTCTGTAATGGAATTAGTGGAACGGAGTCAAACATGTGATTTCTATATGTTTGATGTGTTTGATACTGTTCCATGAAGTCCATTCCAGCCATTACAATGACCCCATACTCTTATAGCTCCTCCCACCAGCCTCCACTGGATGATACCTGTTTGGGTTGAAAACAGGGTACCGTTACACAGAAACAGGCACCTATAGACAAACACAAAAACATACGCAGGCCTATGTTCTCCTCTCTGACCCGTCTCTCTGACCCATTCTCTCCGCAGACCAACAGCAGAGCTTCGACCAGCTGGATGCCACACAGACTGCGGATCTCAAACGCTCACACAGGGATGGCACAGGGAGCAGGGCCAGGACAGGGAGACCAAGAAGGTGCATCCTTCTGCTACAGAGGAGGAGTACAGAGTAGAGAGGAGCTACACGGTGGGGAGACAGTTTGTGAGAGAGAGAAAGAAAGAAAGACAAAGGACTAGCTAGATAGACGTAAGAACAAGAGAGGAAAAGATGGAGAGGAACAATTTGTTAGCAAGAAGTGACAGAAAAAAAGATTAAGAAAGAAAGAGTAGAAAAATAAGTAACCTGACACAGAAAGGCAGAAAGAGAGAAAAAGAGAGATGAGATTGAGGGTGAGTGACAAATGCTACGAAGAAAGAAGTTGATGTGAAGGCAAAGACGGAAATGCAAGTAGAGCTTTAAGTAGTTTTAAAGTAGAGTTACCCTGTTGACTGGCTGTTAGGGCTTTTTATTTCGATATTCTCTCACCCTCTCTCTCACACACACTAACACACAGACACACATTTCTATATATTTTTTTTATAATTAACTCTGCATTGTCAGGAAATAACCAGAAAGTAAGTATTTCCCTGTTAGTCTACAGCTGATGTTTACAAAGCATGTGACAAATACAGTTTGATTTGATTTGACAAACACACACACCCACACACTTCCTTTCTCTCCATCTACTGTACATTAACTTACGCATCATGTTGTCTGACCAATGTCCGGGTCCATCAGAGACCAAATACCAGAGGCCTTCAATTAATCATCTCTAAGAGCATTCATAATTACAAACAGTCCCTGAGCAACAATCATCAACATTTTAAAAAGGGTTTAAAAACAATTATAATAAATGAAACAGTTGGACAATGGAGGAAGATACTCCAAACAATTTTTTATTTTTTTAAATCTATCACATTTTTTAAAAATGTTCCTCATTTCAAAGCATTGAAAATAATTGGAATTGGAATTGCAGTGTACTTCCTGAATTGACTGGAATTGAAAGGGAATAGACCCACACCCTGATTTGGGTTTTCAATTTATTGTAAGATTTCAACAACAAATTGTATAATTATAATATAATTGTATATATGAGTGCATTCTATCAGTTATCTAAAAATATACACTTCCGTTCAAAAGTTTGGGTCACTTAGAAATGTCCTTGTTTTTGAAAGAAAAGCACATTTTTTTGTCTATTAAAATAACATCAGATTGATCAGAAATACAGTGTAGACATTGTTAATGTCGTAAATGACTATTGTAGCTGGAAACAGCTGATTTTTAATGGAATATCTACACAGGCGTACAGAGGCCCATTATCAGCAAGCATCCCTCCTGCGTTCCAATGGCACATTGTGTTAGCTAATCCAAGTTTATAATTTTAAAAGGCTAATTGATCAGTAGAAAGCCCTTTTGCAATTATGTTTGCACAGCTAAAAACCGTTGTGCTGATTAAAGAAGCTGGCCTTCTTTAGAATAGTTGAGAATCTGGAGCATCAGCATTTGTGGGTTCGATTACAGGCTCAAAATGTCCAGAAACAAAGAACTTTCTTCTGAAACTCGTCAGTCAATTATTGTTCTGAGACATGAAGGCTATTCCATGCGAGAAATTACAACTCCCTTCACAAAACAGTGCAAACTGTCTCAAACCAGAATAGAAACAAGAGTGGGAGGCCCCAGTGCACAACTGAGCGAGAGTACAAGTACATTATAGAGTCTAGTTTTAGAAACAGACGCCTCACACGTCCTCAACTGGAATCTTCATTAAATAGTACCCGCAAAACATCAGTCTCAACGTCACCAGTGAAGAGGCGGGATGCTGGCCTTCTAGGCAGTGTTACTCTTGTTAGTGTCTTTAGCCCATATTAATCTTTATTTTTATTGGCCAGTCTGAAATATGGCTTTTTCTTTGCAACTCTACCAAGAAGGCCAGCATCCCGGAGTCGCCTCTTCACTGCTGATGTTGAGACGTTTGTTTTGCGGGTTCTATTTAATGAAGCAGCCAGTTGAGGACTTGTGAGGTGTCTGTTTCTCAAACTAGACACTCTAATGTATTTGTACTCTTGCTCAGACCCCTAAAGAGTAAGAGGACAATGAGAAATGTAGGCTCTTTCAGTTATGAAATCAAATGTGCAACATAACACTAATGAGATTATTATTTATTTTTTATTAAATTGAATTCATTTTGAGCAACAGACATATACAACAAAAAGTACAATGTGGACAGAGGATATCACATGAAAGTATCAATTAAAACGCTTATTCCAAAGTGGTCCTCGATGGTAAAAACAATAACACATAATGAATAAAAGACCAGACAAAATTACAAACAACCATAAATACATTAATTTATATTGACACCCTAAAATGTGCCACTCTTCACTGCACTTCTCCCTAACCTTAAAACAATCTATTAATCGCACATCATACCGATCCTTCAAATAAATACACCTGACCAGCAGTAGGGGGCACAAGGGTCAGTAGAGTGGTTTCCCTTACTGAAACAACCTTGTCCAAATGAAAACCTTGGCCTGTTTTTTAAAGCTATTTTTACTTTTTATTTGCTTGATCTCCAAGGGAAGTCTATTCCATAGACAAATGCCTGTATGGAAAAACATGCTCCTCTCAGTACTGTTTCCTGTTGGGATTTTACAAGACATAACACTAGCTCTGGTATTGTGACTGTTGGTTATAGACCATATCAATGTTGGAAACTTAGGGAATAGTGGTTTAAGAGTAAGGTACTAGGTGAGAGTAGGAGGAAATGGTAGGGTGTAGGGAAATACTGATATGTCACCTTTCTGTCCAGGAACTTCATGTCCTGCCCCCCACACCAGACGCCTCTTCTCAAACACTAGTTTATAATCCCTCAACTCTGACACACAACAAACATGTAAATAGGGGAACATTCCTAATAGTGTGTCTGTGTACCTGTGTGTACTTTCAACAGGAGCAGCAGGAGCCATATGTTGATGGGAGAGCCCACCTGCACTCAGGTGTCCAGGTGCCTAAACAGGAACAGGATGTGACATTACACAGGGAGAAAGTGATGGCAGAAGCAGTGGTGCCCTGTATGTTCCGGGTTCCTCTGGTGTAGGCCGGGTTACTGTATAAGCACTTTATGACAACTGCTGATGTAAAAAAAAAAAAAAAAGGCAATCAAAAGTTTGGATACACCTACTTTGGATACACCTACTTTTTCTTTATTTTTACTATTTTCTAAATTGTAGAATAATAGTGTAGACATCAAAACAATGAAATAACACATATGGAATCATGTAGTAACCAAAAAAGTGTTAACACCCAAATATTATATACATACAGTATATGAGATTCTTCAAAGTAGCCACCGTTTGCCTTGATAACAGCTTTGCACACTCTTGGCATTCTCTCAACCAGCTTCACCTGGAATGCTTTTCCAACAGTCTTGAAGGAGTTCCCACATATGCTGAGCACTTATTGGCTGCTTTTCCTTCACTCTACGGTCCAACTCATCCCAAACCATCTCAATTTGGTTGAGGTCGGGTGATTGTGGAGGCCAGCTCATTTGATGCAGCACTCCATCACTCTCCTTCATGGTCAAATATCCATTACACAGCCTGGAGTGCGTTGGGCCATTGTGCTGTTGAAAAACAAATGATAACGCAAATCATATGGGATGGCTTAAACCATATGGGACGGCATATCGCTGCAGAATGCAGTGGTAGCCATGCTGGTTAACTGTGCCTTCTAAATAAATCACAGACAGCGTCACCAGCAAAGCACCCCCACACCATCACACTGTCACGACTTCCACCGAAGTCGGTCCCTCTCCTTGTTTCGGGCGGCGTTTGGCGGTCAACGTCACCGGTCTTCTAGCCATCACAGCTCCACCTTTTATTTTCCATTTGTTTTGTCTTGTTTTCCGGCACACCTGGTTCACATTCCCTCATCAGACTAAATGTATATTACCCTCTGTTTCCCCCATGTCTGTGTGTGGAATTGTTCTTTGTGTAGGGTGTTATGCTACAGGCTGGCTTGCGCTAGGTTTGTTTCAAACCTAGGTTTGTTTGTTTTGTTTAATCCGGTTCATGTTACCATGGTTGTGCTTTGTGCTGCCTCACCTGTGCCTTCGGGCCAGGGTGTATATTAAAGTTCTCCTGTTATCACCCGCGCCTGACTTCCCGGAAACCAGTCACTCATCCCGTTACAGAATTCCACACCTATCAATGGAGTCAGCAGGAGCGGGGGTAGGGGAGCACGTCCGGATGCTTCACCATCTCGGCGCTGTCATGGACCGCGTCATCCAGACTATGGACAGCTGGGAGACACAGGGAGTCCCTCCAGTGCCCCCACCAGCACAACAGGGGTTTCCACTACTCGACTCCCCTGCTCTCGGTCCCAGTGGGATTCGTCTCGCCCTTCCCAGGGAGTTTGATGGGACCGCGGCAATCTACCAGGGGTGCCTGCTGAAGCTGGACCTGTATCTGGGGACCGTCAACCCAGCTCCTTCGGGATGCGAGAGGGTGTCCGCCCTCGTCTCGTGCCTCTCGGGGAAAGCCCTGGAGTGGGCTAACACCGTGTGGGAAGAAGTAGATGCAGAGCTGGACCACTTCGAGGAGTTCACCCACCACTTCCGGGCAGTCTTCGACAACCCGCCCGCAGGGTAGAGTAGCGGGTGAACGTCTCTTCCATCTGAGGCAGGGGACAAGGAGCACCCAGGAATTCGCCCTTGACTTCCGGACCCTGGCAGCCAGAGCGAGATGGAACGACAGGGCCCTAATCAACCACTATCGCTGCAGCTTGCGCATCGGGACTTGGCCTGCAGGGACACCACCCTCACCTTTGACCAGCTGGTGGACCTGTCCATCCGGCTGGATAACCTGCTGGTCACCCGCGTACGGTCAGACACGGCTCTGTCGGTTCCATCTCCCAGTACCACTGCTCTGGTGCCTATGGAGCTGGGGGGTGCTGCGTTCAGGGAGGCCGGGGGGGGGGGGGCTTCACGTGCACCATCTGTGGCCACAGAGGTCACGCTGCCGGTCGGTGTCGGGTTGGTTCCTCTGGGGGTCGAAAGCAGCAGGCAGAGCGCTCTGGCGTCATCCCAGGTGAGCTTGCACCATTCTCACCCAGAGCCCTCTGTTGCCCACCTGTTTTTGCAAGCCAACTTTCCTGAGTTTTCCCCGCATTCCCAGCATAAGGCGCTCGTCGATTCAGGCGCGGCTAGGAATTTTATTGACAGAGCAGTTGCCCATAGTTTAAGGATCCCCATTGTTCCAGTGGTTAGGCCCTTTCCAGTTCACGTGTTGGACAGTCGACCATTAGGGTCCGGCTTTGACCAAAGGTCACTCCTTTGGTCATGGTGATGCAGGGGGTCACAGGGAGAGAATCAGTCTCTTCCTTATTGACTCTCCTGCGTTTTCCGTGGTGCTCGGGCCTTCCCTGGTTAGCCTGTCATGACCCCACTGTTTCATGGCAACGGAGGGCTCTCATGGGGTGGTAGCGAGTGTGCTCGGAAGGGTGTTTGGGGGTTTCCATTGGTGCTGCTATGGTGGAAAGTCCAGACCAGGTCTCCACCATGCGCATGTTCTTCACACCCTGACCAGAGTTTGCTTTGTATGTTCTATGTTTTGTTTGGTCAGGGTGTGATCTGAGTGGGCATTCTATGTTGGATGTCTTGTTTGTCTGTTTCTGTGTTTGGGCCTGATATGGTTCTCAATCAGAGGCAGGTGTTAGTCATTGTCTCTGATTGGGAACCATATTTAGGTAGCCAGTTTGGTGTTGGGTTTTGTGGGTGATTGTTCCTGTCTTTGTGTTTGTTGCACCAGATAGGGCTGTTTCGGTTTTCCACGTTTTCTTATTTTGTATTATACATTGTTCGGGTTATCATCTTTATTAAAGATGTTTATAAATAACCATGCTGCGTTTTGGTCTGCCTCTCCTTCCCAGGAAGAATCCCGTTACATGCTTATCCAATAGAAATGCACTAAATCATCATTTTGGCACATATTTGATCACATTTTAGGCTACACATTATGAAATATATTGAGACAAATTAGAGACAGTAGCCTACAAGTAGCAACATAGAACTCAATTGATTGAACATGAAATATATTTCTACATGATTTAAATAGGCATGCATAGCCTACTGTTTATATGTTAATGCAGTCATCTCGGTTTTCATTTGAAGCATTTTATATACGTCCTTTGTTTGTATCAAATGCAAAGGAATTGGCAACTTTGTATTTGTGGTGAACTTTGTTCTGAAGTTATCATGGTCACAGAGACATGGATAAACCATGTGATTCTATGTATAGCGGAGATGTTCTGGGGAAAAAAAGTGATGAGGGGGGTCAAAGCATCTAACTACGTACTTAGCTGTTCTACGAGTGGTTGGACACGGAACCCAAACCGGCTGCGCGCGTGCGCCATCGTGCATAAATGTATTTTGTCCCCCCACAACAAACGCGATCATAACACACAGGTTAAAATATCAAAACAAACTCTGAACCAATTACATTACTTTGAGGACAGGTCGAAAAGCATTAGCCATTTATGGCAATTTAGCTAGCTAGCTTGCACTTGCAAGCTAATTTGTCCTATTTAGCTAGCTTGCTGTTACTAGCTAATTTGTCCTGGGATGTAAACATTGAGTTGTTATTTTACCTGAAATGCACAAAGTCCTCTACTCTGACAATTAATCATTACCGCCACTGACCTCGTTCATCTTTCAGTCACCCACGTGGGTATAACCAATGAGGAAATGGCACGTGGGTACCTGCTTCTATAAACCAATGAGGAGATGGGAGAGGCAGGACTTGCAGCATGATCTGCGTCACAAATAGAACTGACTTCTATTTTAGCCCTTGGCAACGCAGACACTCGTTGGTGCGTGCGAGCAGTGTGGGTGCAATAATTGAATAATATAGATTTCAAAATTTATTTTGCAATGCTCACGCAAGCAACGCGAGCGGTGTAGTCAGCATGTGAGGCAGACGTTAGATTACAAGTGTTTTCAAGTGCAACGTTAATAGCCTTCGCATATCTATTAGTGATCCAGACTGTTACAGAGTCTAGTTGATAGGTAATCGACTAGCCGAACTGTTCCCCGAACTCTGCTGAAGAGATTTTGTACAATGCTTGAACAAGGATGTTGAACTTGACATTGGTGTCTGTCTTTATTCCTTTATCCAACATATCATACTGAAACACAGACCACTCGTAGAGCAGCCAAAGTGCATCGTTAGGCTTACTTTCTGCCTTACCTCACAATTTATAAGTGTTTTGTGTGAATGGGTATGATCACACGATGCTAAATGTTTCATTTGTGTAATGTATAGAATTTTATGTAATATTTGAAATATGTAGCCTTTGTAACATTTTGTCAAGATTCGTTTTGTCCCAAGATGAATCTTATCCGGTAAAAAAATGGGCAACTCCTGGAACAATATAAATACAAAGCCATTGTCAGACGTCGGAAGTATAACAATAAAACAGCTGCTTATTCAGCATATTGTATCTCTTCAACATCACCCGGGCAGCATCCGCCGCGTAGACGGTTGCATATTCTATAATGCTGCATATTCACAACAACCTGAGCCCGTTGCAGACTCACAGTGATGGGACTATCCTTCTGAAATACAGGATCTCGCGAGAGGAGATACTCAGACCGCTTGACCTTGTCTTCCTCAATCAGCCGGCCAACCCCTTGCAACTTTGCGCTGGGTGCTGAGGTGCTGCTTCTTTCAGGTCCTTGGGGATGGACACGTATTCAGATTTGTATTTTTTTAATGAAAAAACTAAATGTGTGCAGTAGAGGGTTAGTTAGTGTATATATTTGTGACCTGAAAGGAAACTATCTGAGACAGATATTGATTTTATTTGTACGTTTATTTGGCAGGTACAATGCACATCAAAAATATATGCTAAGTTTAAGAGCACTAAGAAAGCATGTGTTGTACCACATTTAGCTGACAGCTAATTTCCATTTATAGTCCCTAAAACATATACATATGTGAACATCTAGACATGGAAACATTATATACAAAACAGAAAAACATATATACATTATACAGTAAAAAAATTAATATAGATCATGGCAGGGTTTCCCAAAATCATCTTAAGGCGTAGTTCACCATTAGAACCTTCGTAGGAGCATCATTAAATCTTAGCTGTTTCTGAAAACCATCAGTATTATGAGCCACGTTACTAACGAAGACTGGGAAACACCTCGGCCTACTAAAGATCCATCGTAAGACCGTTCTAACTAATCTTAACACTACTAAGGCTACTAAGGCTCAGGAAAACAAAGCCTAGGGCCCGGTTTCCCAAAAGCATCTTAAGGCTAAGTGCATCTTAGAACCATAGGATGGGGAACCGTGCTCTGGTCTTTACGCACGGTTGCGCATCAGATAGTTTCAAATGACATTTTATGCGCTATAGGACTGTAAACAGAGCTCAGTTTCTGCATCATATGTTATTATTTGATGTAGCATATAGGCTTATCACAAATGGCCAGATCCTGACGTAGGAAACATTTGAAACCGTTCTCCTTGGGTCATGACTTATGAATTTCACCGGACCGCAGCTGCCTGCCCATATGGTTGTTGTCTAATCGGCTACCTGCCCATGCTCTAAACTAGTAGGAACTGAAACTTGTGGTAATTGGTGTCAAGTTATTGAACCTATCCACAATTACGTAGGCTACAGTTTAGTGCTCTTGGTGGTAAAAGTGGTGGAAGTGACTGTCTAACTGACCTAGGAGAATTTGAACTCAGGACATGAGTGTCCATCATCAAATCATTGGAATGAGAAACAAAAAATATCAATAAATAATGTTTATGTTTATTCGATTACATATGCAGATCAAAAACATGAGGAACGAAACCTTTATCATTGTATGTGTTGTCAGGATATTAATTTGCCAAAACGTAAGGTGCAAGGTTTGAACCAGAACCAATCATTAAAATCACAACATTTGAATAATCAAATCATTATTCCGTTTGCAATTATTTAATATTTCCTTCGGACAATAAAAACTCAAAACAGTTCAAATAAACAAGGAATGACCTTTTACTCGTTTTTTATCTGGTTATGTAATAGGAAATAATAATTGACCTCCTACAACACACCGATGAGAAGAAAAAAGCCTGTCCCATGACTGTAAGTTTGCATATCTCGCTAACTCTGCTGTACCCTACTATGCTGAGACAATCTGACTCCAGAACAGTATTACACTATTTTTAAATTGAATGCTTAACAGTGATAATTGATCTCTCGCTCTCTCTCTCTCTCTCTCTGCTAGTTGATGGCACCTACAGGCCAGTTTGAAGGACAGCTGGACAGAACATTCCATAATTCTTGGACCTCAGCTGAGATCCTCCTCTCCTTTTCCTTCTTTCAAGGAAAGCACCTTCTTTATGCTTCCTGATTGGCATGATGCTCTCAATGTGTGTCTCTTTCTCATGCTGTGTGGTATTACCTATAGATGACTCCTAGACACTTTCACATACACTACATGATCAAAAGTACAGTTGAAGTCGGACGTTTACATACACCTTGGCCAAATACATTTAATCTCAGTTTTTCACAATTCCTGGCATTTAATCCTAGTAAGAATTCCATGTCTTAGGTCAGTTAGGATCACCACTTTATTTTAAGAATTTGAAATGTCAGAATAATAGTAGAGAGTGATTTATTTCAGATTTTATTTCTTTCATCACATTCCCAGCGGGTCAGAAGTTTACATACACTCAATTAGTATTTGGTAGCATTGCCTTTAAATTGTTTAATTTGGGTCAAACATGTTGGGTAGTCATCCACAAGCTTCCCACAATAAGTTGGGTGAATTTTGGCCCATTCCTCGTGACAGAGCTGGTTTAACTGAGTCAGGTTTGTAGGTCTCCTTGCTCGCACACTCTTTCAGTTCTGCCCACAAATTTTCTATAGGATTGAGGTCAGGGTTTTGTGATGGCCAATCCAATACCTTGACTTTGTTGTCCTTAAGCCATTTTGCCTCAACTTTGGAAGTATTCTTGTGGTCATTGTCCATTTGGAAGACCCATTTGCAACCAAGCTTGAACTTGAACTGATGTCTTGAGATGTTGCTTCAAGATCCACATAATTTTCCTTCCTCGTGTTGCATCAATTTTGTGAAGTGCACCAGTCCCTCCTGCAGCAAAGCACCCCCACAACATGATGCTGCCACCCCCGTGCTTCACGGTTAGGATGATGTTATTCGGTTTACAAGCCTCCCCCTTTTTCCTCCAAACATAACAATGGTCATTATGGCCAAACAGTTATATTTTTGTTTCATCAGACCCCGTGTGCAGTTGCAAACCGTAGTCTGGCTTTTTTATGGCTTCTTCCTTTGGCGTCCTTTCAGGTTATGTCAATATAAGACTTGTTTTACTATGGATATAGATACTTTTGTACCTGTTTCCTCCAGCATCTTCACAAGGTCCTTTGCTGTCGTACTGGGATTGATTTGCACATTTCGCACCAAAATACGTTAATCTCAAGGAGACAGAACACGTCTCCTCCCTGATCGGTATGACGGTGCGTGGTCCCATGGTGTTTATACATGCATACTATTGTTTGTACAGATGAATGTGGTACCTTCAGGCATTTGGAAATTACTCCCAAGAATGAACCAGACTTGTGAAGGTCTACAATTATTTTTCTGAGGTCTTGGCTGATTTCTTTTGATTTTCCCATGATGTCAAGCAAAGAGTCACCGAGTTTGAAGGTAGGCCTTGAAATACATCCACAGGTAGACCTCCAATTGACTCAAATGATGTCAATTAGCCTATCAGAAGCTTTTCTGGAATTTTCCAAGCTGTTTAAAGGCACAGTCAATTTAGTGTATGTAAACTTCTGACCCACTGGAATTGTGATAGTGAATTACAAGTGAAATAATCTGTCTGTAAACAATTGTTGAAAAAATTGACTTGTGTCATGCACAAAGTAGATGTCCTAACCGACTTGCCAAAACTATAGTTTGTTAACAAGAAATTTGTGGAGTGGTTGAAAAACAAGTTTTAATGACTCCAACCTAAGTGTATGTAAACGTCCGACTCCAACTGTATATGGAAACCTGCTCGTCGAACATCTCATTCCAAAATCATGGACATTAATATGGAGTTGGTCCCCTCTTTGCTCCTATAACAGCCTCCACTCTTCTGGGACGGCTTTCAACTAGATGTTGGAACATAACTGCGGGGACTTGCTTCCATTCAGCCACAAGAGCATCAGTGAGGTCGGGCACTGATGTTGGGCAATTAGGCCTGGCTTGCAGTCGGCGTTCCATTTGTCTTTTACTGAGGCCACACTACCATAAAGGCCTGATTGGTGAAGTGCTGCAGAGATGGTTGTCCTTTTGGGAGGTTTTTCTATCTCCACAGAGGAACTCTGGAGCTTGGTCAGAGTCACCATCGGGTTCCTGGTCACCACCTTGACCAAGGCCCTTCTCCCCCGATTGCTCAGTTTGGCCAGGCAACCAGCTCTAGGAAGAGTCTTGGTGGTTCCAAACTTCTTCCATTTAAGAATGATGGCGGCCACTGTGTTCTTGGGCACCTTCAACGATGCAGACATTTTTTGATACCCTTCCTCAGGTCTGTGCCTCAACATAATCCTGTCTCGGAGCTCTACAGACAATTCCTTCAACCTCATGGCTTAGTTTTTGCTCTGACATGCACTGTCAACTGTGGGACCTTATATAGACAGGTGTGTGCCTTTCCAAATTATGTCCAATCTATTGAATTTACCACATGTATTATTTCAATGTTTTAAATTTGTAATACATTTGCAACATTTTCTAAAAACCTGTTTTTGCTTTGCTTTGTCTGTGTGTAGATTGATGAGGAAAAACATTTATTTCATCCATTTTAGAATAAGGCTGTAATGTAACAAAATGTGGAAAAATGGAAGGGGTCTGAATAGTTTTCGAATGCAATGTATAGTGTAGTTTGCCTCTGATTTTGTTGTCCACATCAGGTTATTTACTTGTTACCTGTGTGTTAGAATGCTGTGTCCCTTTCACATAATTTGAATGATCCCTACACTGCCACGTTCTCTCTCTCTCTTTCTCTCCAGGATATACTAGGGGATGTTACTTTGCTGTTGGCACCAATCCCAGGCTTTATCCCCCTCATCCTAAACTTTACTGACTCTTGTTCAACTTTTCTTGAATTAAATCGGTTATATTGCGTGTTTACATTCGCTTCAAGTGTGCTTTTTTACTGAAGGTTGACAGATGACACTTGTATGGAGTATGACATTTCAAAGGGTGCTCTGCATAAAGCCCATTTTCCAGTTGGTTTCCTGTCCTAATTTCAACAACGTGTACCAATATCTGGTATTTTTTTGTAAATCTCGCTCATTTGTGCCCCTGGTCTGGAAACTCAGTTATATTTTAAGACCTATTTTCAACTTCAGTATCCAAATTGCTCTGGCTGCTCCCATAGGATATAGTAATTACAAAAGTGTACAACACAAAATTAGGGCTTAGTTACAAAAGCTCTCATATGGAGTTTTATCATTAGAATTTTAGTGGGCACTATGCTGACCCAAACGTTCCATTGCCCCAATAAAGCTAAATTATGAATCAGAATGTCATGGGAATTTTCTACCACAAATAATTTGACCAGGATAACAGAGGACCGACTGCCTGGTGCCTCTGGATCTGCAGATAGATACAGAGAAGATATTGGCTCAATACTCACCTTCCAAGAAATGACATCCTTCAAGTACTGAGCAAATATCAAAATTAATGAAATTCTCTTAATATGAATTACGAATGTTGCTTTGATGGTTGTGATCAACAGTATGACCGTAAGAGTGTTAATGAAATGAATTACAGCAGCAGTAATTTTATGATCCAGCAGGTGGCATAACTGAGCAGCCCAAATGAGTAGGGGCAGAGAGCAAGGTGCAGGAGATTAGGGCCATTCTACACATATCTTTGAGTGATATCAATGCTGTGACAATACATCTTGATATGGCCTATAGTGGTGACAGACTGTACTGTCAAACAAAGCTGAGAGAGAGTGAAAGACTACTGGAGATGTAGCTTCATCCAAGTCACTGTAGTTAGCCAGTAAATTTGTGTAGTTTCAAGTTTGACATTGTTAATGTCATATGCACATGTAGTGAAATGTCTTCCTTGCAAACTCAAAAGGGATACTGGAGTGACGGAGGTAGATCGGTATAATGGTAAGGTGACTAGACAACAGAATATAATATATGCATGTGACTGTGTGTGCGTGTGTGTAAAGTCAGTATAAATGTATGTGCATATTATGTGTGAGTGAGAAAATGAGTGTTTGTGTGTGTGTGTTGGAGTGACAGTGTGTACAAGTGTGTAGGGCCCTGTGAGTGTGCATAGAGACAGTGCAAATAATGAAATAAAAGGCCAATAAAGATAAGGTAAACTCGGTCCATGTAGCTATTTTGTTAGCTATTTATCAGTCGTAAGCTGTTCAAGAGCCTGTTGGTGTCAAACTTGATGCACCTATACCTCTTGCCATGCGGCAGCATAGACAGTCTTGACAGCTTGGCTGGTTGGGGTCTTTGACAATTATCCAGACCTTCTTTGCACACAGCCTGATATAGAGGTCCTGAATGGCAGGGAGCTCGGCCCTAGTAATGTACTGGACTGTCCGAGGAACTTGAAGTCATGCGTCCTCCGATACACAACCCAACCAAGCCGCACTGCTTCTTAACACAGCGCCATCCAACCCGGAACACATCCAATGTGTCGGAGGAAAAACCGTGCACCTGGCAACCTTGGTTAGCACGCACTGTGCCCGGCCCGCCACAGGAGTCGCTGGTGCGCGATGAGACAAGGATTTCCCTACCGGCCAAACCCTCCCAAACCCGGAAGACGCTAGGCCAATTGTGCGTCGCCCCACGTACCTCCCGGTCACGGCCGGTTACGACAGAGCCTGGGCGCAAATCCAGAGTCTCTTGTGGCACAGCTGGTGCAGTTCAGAGCCCTTAACCACTGCGCCACCTGGGAGGCCCGGGTGACTCATTGTTGCCGGTGGTCAGGCCAACCACCGTCGTGTTATCAGCGAACTTGATATCACTCATGCGTTGCTACACAGTCGCGGGTGAACAGGGAGTACAAGAGGGGACTAAGCACACACCCCTGTGTTTAAGGGTCAGTGTAGTGGAGGTGATGTTGCCTACCCTCACCACCTGACATTGTTTCAAAGCTTTTATGCTCTCTATTAACCTGATTTGTCCACCATGAAATGGAATAAGGGTTTATTAGACACATACATGAGTAAGTCTTTGTCAGAGCTAAGAAGCCACAACCGAATGATGTATGTCATTTTGTTTCTAAACAAACAGGGCACTGGTCAATCTACACATATCTGCGAGTGATATTACTGAGCTGTGACAATGCATCTTGATATGGCCTATAATGGAACATATTGACTACTGTCAAACACATTTGAATTCTACTGTAGCTGTAAAACTGTAGCCTATTGTGTACTTACCTTTCAGAAACCTTAACTTTAAGAAACATTAACAACGGAAAAAATGGTTTCTAAAAATGTCAAGGTAGGAGATCGTTCATCACCGCCAGGGCTTCCCCCAGAACCGACCACCCATTGGGTTAATGGTGGACCCTCTGCCCTACTCAATTGCAGGGTTTTTTCTTTATTTTCACTATTTTCTACATTGCAGAATAATAGTGAAGACATAAAAACTATGAAATAACACATATGGAATCATGTAGTAACCAAAAAAGTGTTAAACAAATCAAAATATATTTTATATTTGAGATTGTTCAAATAGCCACCCTTTGCCTTGATGACAGCTTTGCGCACTCTTGGCATCCAGAAAGTGCCTATGTGGTCCCAAGTCTAAGATTAAGGGTCTCTTATCCTAGTTTAAAATGATACACATTGTCACGCTGGTATAAAGGATTCGGAGACAGACGCAGGAATACACAATAGGGGTTTTTAATACACCCAAAATAAACACATATACAAAAACACTGGGCTGTACCCAAACAAAAGAACGAGGGTAAACCTTGTTGAATGACACGGGACGATACCCGTAATACACAATATATAAAGCACACAGCATAAGAGCTTCACCAATGCATAGGTACTCACACGACCAACAGACATGGGAACAATAACCGACAAAGACAGAGGGAACAGAGGGCACATATATAACATGCTAATCAGGGGAAATTATTAGAGAAGACAGTCCGGGGTTGATGATATTGAATCCCGTTCAGTGAAGCCTAGAAAGCCGGTGACGTAGACCTCCTGAACTGGTGAACAGCATGAGCAGCAGCGCCGGGGGGATCCGTGACAAACATTGGCCATGCTGTCAATGAAGCATGATTTGTGCCGCACTCAAGACAACTGTTAACTTGGAACTGCAAAATCTGACTTTGGTGAGTTCAAAACAACTGGGAACTCTGTAAAAACGAGCTACGACTGGGAAAATAAGTTTGTTGAACTTTCATCCAACTTGGAATTGTACATTTGGAACTCGGGCCTCTTTCTAGAACTATGACCTGAAGATCACTGACGTCATCACGAATCTACTTTTTTCCCCCAGAGTTCCCAGTTGTCTTGAAAGCACCATCAATCCAGAGAATGCCAGACTTTGATGACAAAGTTGGATGACAAAATCTGTCCACGAAAGACCACCGCACGCACCACTTTCCTGTTCAAGGTGAGTCCAAAAATGTCTTGTATGCTGCTGCATAAATGATGAAATATGCCAGGGAGATATGTATACTGTAGCTAAGCAAATAATACTAAGTGCATGTTGTGTAGTAAGCTGTTAGTAGCCCTTGTGCTTAATAATTTGGTCTATTTTCACCTCTTAATTTCGCCTACTGTTCTGACTTGGTGGTGCACAGCCTTCCTGTTTTTCAGAAATGTAATCATCGAATATTGTAAGAGCTTTCATGGTCTGCTTATATTCCCCCTTTATTTATCCTACGAACGGTTCTGACTTGGTGTACATGGAGAACACTGTAAGAATTCAGAGTTCTGAATTCTGTTGCTGTACATTTCAAAAGTGCTGAACAAATAGTTATATTGACTATGTTCATCCTAGCTCGCTCATTTATGCCTAATCGAAATTACGGATTGACTCATCCGCTCGTCGTCCCCTCATAATTTGTACATCTCAAATGTCAGTAGAAATCACAGTTGTTTAAGCAAGTCAGCCACATCAGCTGTTTTTAAAAGGCAGTAAATGAGGCTGAATGAACTGTTTCACTGCCAGACATGGCTCCGCTGATACCAAGGTGTAGTAGTGGTAAGGTGTTGGAGACTTCTATTGTGACTCTGCTGTTGGGACAGCTTTATTTAGGCCATAACAGTTTGTGGGCACCGTTTGTCACCGTTATAGTGCAATTAATGTATTGTTTAGTGTTGTGTAGTGGCTTTGCTGGCATGCATCCCACATTCTTTTTTTTTGCCCCACCAAGATTTACATGCTGAAATCACCACTGGGGCCATGTCTGTTAATGGTCCAATAACATACAAAAAATAATCCATCTACCTTGCGTATCTGTTTGGACAATTTGCACATTCAGATCAAAATTATTGTAATTAATATCATTACCCCTTTTGAGTTTCTTTGCCCATGGGAGAAGTATATTTCACCTCACCAGTCCTTTTTCCACACAAGTTCATCTAAAATGGTTGAATAAGACTTTCTCCATATCATTGATTTTCAGCCACTCTGAAAGGTGATAGAGATATACATTTCAGAAAAGTAGGCCAATTGTTGTAGCAATTCATGTAGTATCCTCCCCATTATGCCTTTTCCACATCTGCCTTTAAGTAAGCAGGAAATTAGGTTTCAAATCAAAAGCAAAATCGACAATTATCGACAATTTCCTCCTGAGACTAGAGTCCTTTCGGATACATTTCTTCAACACTGTCTCCAAGAGGTCGAAACAAGGAACTAGACATAAAAACCTTTCCATAAAATGTGTTCTGCTCATAGGGGGCTGCTGTTTTCCCATTTTCGTTATCATATAATATACAAAACGATTGATGCATTTGTCTAACCCATATTGTATTTATTGCACATCTCCAGTGCATTCGGAAACTATTTAGACCCCCTTGACTTTTCCACATTTTGTTACATTACAGCCTTATTCCAAAATTGATTAAATTATTTTTTCCCCTAATCAATCTACACACAATAACCCATAACGACAAAGCAAAAACAGCTTTTTATACATTTTTGCAAATGTATATAAAAAAAATGATAACGGAAATATCACAATTGCATTAGTATTTAGACCCTTTACTCAGTAGTTTGTTGAAACACCTTTGGCAGCGATTACAGCCTCGAGTCTTCTTGGGTTTTGCACAACAAGCTTAGCACAAGTGTATTTGGGGAGTTTCTCCCATTCTTCTCTGCAGATCCTCTCAAGCTCTGTAAGGTTGGATGGGGAGCGACACTGCACAGCTATTTGCAGGTGTTTCATCGGGTTCAAGTCTGGGCTCTGGCTGGGCCACTCAAGGACATTCAGAGACATATCCTAAAGCCACTTTTGCGTTGTCTTGGCTGTGTGCTTATGGTCCTGAGTGCTCTGGAGCAGGTTTTCATCAAGGATCTCTCTGTTCTTTGCTCCGTTCATCTTTCCCTCGATTCTGACTAGTCTCCCAGTCTTTGCCGCTGAACAACATCCCCACAGCGTGATGCTGCAGCCACCATGCTTCAACTTAAGGATTGGTGCCTGGTTTCCTCCACAAGTGACACTTGGCATTCAGGCCAAAGAGTTCAATCTTTGTTTCATCAGACCAGAGAATCTTGTTAATCATGAGAGTCCTTTAGGTGACTTTTGGCAAACTCCAAGCCGTCTGGCCAATCTACCATAACGGACCGATTGATGGACTGCTGCAGAGATCTCATCTCATCCCATCTCCACAGAGGAACTCTGGAGCTCTGTCAGAGTGACCATCGGGTTCTTGGTCACCTCCCTAACCAAGGCTCTTCTCTCCTGAATGCTCAGTTTGGCCAGGCGGCCAGCTCTAGGAAGAGTCTTGGTGGTTCCAAACTTTTTACATTTAAGAATGATGTTCTTGGGGACCTTCAATGCTGCAGAATGTTTTTGGTACCCTTCCCCAGATTTGTGCATCGACACAATCCTGTCTCGGAGCTCCATAGCTGCTGTCAGCTGTGGGACCTTATATAGACAGCTGTGTCCTTTCCAAATCATGTCCAATTAATTAAATTTACCACTTGTGGACTCCAATCAAGTTGTATAAACATCTCAAGGATGATCAATGGAAACAGGATGCACCTGAACTCAATTTTGAGTCTCATAGCAAAGGGTCTGAATACTTATGTAAATAAGGTACTTCACTTTGTTATTTTTAAAACATTTGCAAAAAATTCTAAAATAGGCATTTTAGCATCATAGATTTAGCCTGTGGTACCAATCAGCATTCAGGATTAGAACCCCCCATTGTATAATTAAGCAATAAGGCAAGATGGGTTGTGGTACATCGCCAATATTATTTTTTTGTTATTATATATATATTTTCTTCTCCCAAGTGTCGCAGGGGTCCAAGTCACAGCGGTCTAAGGCACTGCATCTCAGTGCAAGAGGAGTCACTGCAGTCCCTGGTTCGAATCCAGGCTGCATCACATCCGGCCGCGATTGGCCCAGGGTCGCCAGGGTTTGGCCGGGGTAGGCCGTCATTTTAAATAATATTAATAATTAAATATACCACAGCTAAGGACTGTTCTTATGCACAACGCAACGCGGAGTGCCTGGATACAGCCCCTAGCAGTGGCATATTGGCCATATATCACAACCCCCCAAGGTGCCTTATTGCTATTATAAACTGGTTACCAACGTAGAGCAGTACAAATAAATGTTTTGTCATACGTGGTATATAGTCTGATATACCACAGCTGTCAGCTTTCAGGGCTGTAACCACCCATTTATAATGTGGTTTTGATCCTCTTGAACAAGGCCAATATTTGCGAGCAATGCAGTGCTTTGCGCTCTACCATGAGAAAAATATTTATATTTGGGCAAACAGAGATGTGCAAGCAAGGAGAGGAAGACTTGGACAATAGCTTCCAAAAAAGTTTTACAAAGGGCAAAAAAGCTGGCTAACTAGCCATATAAGAAAGACATTTAAACTTACCGCCATGACAAGTAACAGCTGCACTTTAGTGGACATTGCGCAAGTGGTAACCTGGTAACGCACGTCTCGATTGACAGGTGGTTGCGCCAGACCACACGCCCATGTGAGCTGTAACCAACCAGATTAGAGTAGCCAAACTGGTCTATTAAAACCTAATCTGATTGGTTAGAAGACACAGGTTCCACTTCCAAGAGCTCCTGCTCTCTCTCTCAATGAAATTAAATTAAATGCAAAGGGTTTTATTGGCATGGGAATCGTATTTTTACATTGCCCAAGCAAGTGAAATGGATAATAAACAAAATAATCAATAAAAAATAAACATTACACTCACAAACGTTCCAAAAGAAAAGCGACATTTCTCTCTCTCTCTCTCTCCCTCCTTCCTTGCAAATCGCTGTTTGCACCTCTACACATATTTTTGTCATGGTAAAAAGCACTTTACCTACATACGTTCTTCTCTTTCGTGTAATGTAAGTCTCAAGAAGATGTGTTAAATCCTCATTGAAGCATTAGCGTTCTTGGATGCAACGGAACGATTTCCACGTATTAGTTAACAGAAAAAAACGACAGGCACATTCAAGAGTATCAGACTCACAGGACTAAAATGAAAGCAAGCAATCTATCAAGGTTTTAAGTGACAAGTGGATTTTGCGCCACTCAAACTCAGGAAATAGATGGCTGAAAAGGACAGATCACTAAGATCTGTCCTTTTCACTAAGAGCATTTATATTTCCCCTCATCCCTCCCTCCACCTATCCATGCATGTTTTAATTACCCTTATTAGTAATAGGCTCACAGGCTTTCATCTCTCCAACTCCCTCTTTCCACAACTCTCTTTTCATTTTCACCATTCTTTAACAGGTATGACAAACATCAGTACCTTGTCAACATGCACTCCTCTCATTTTTTTTATTGTCTTTTCTCTTTTTCTCTGTCTTCCCTCTATCTCTTTGATGGTGACCACTTACTCTCCCAAAAGTCTGCCTGCCTGTCTCTCATTGCATGTCTGTCTGTTTGTCTGTCTGCCTGTCTATGAGGAAGATAAAATATTCAAACATTCTCATTTGTGAAGTATCTCTTCATTTCCTCATGTTTTTGCTTTCCTTTCACTACCAGGCTATCTTCTCTGTATTGTTCCTATTTCTAATCTTTGAAACATTCCTTATTTTGCTGTCTATCTCTGTCCATTTACTAGTCACTGTTCACAATATAAGCCATGGCCCATTGCACTGTGAAAAGAGAGAGAGGGGGAGAGAGAGAGAGAAAGAGGTGAGGGAGATTAGATTAGATTACATACAGGGTTTAGGAGACAGAAACTGCACAGAGAAACACAGGGAGACAAAGAGACAAGACCAAGGTTGCTGTCTGTATCCTGCCATTGTAGGGACACCAGGTTTGTGGGGTGTAGATGTAGGTAGAATGTGTGCTGCTATTGCATGACTGAAGGTGTTATTATTGAATATTGTACGTTAGGATGAAAAGTAATGCTTGATCACATTGTAATTGTGTGTGTGTGTGTGTGTGTGTGTGTGTGTGTGTGTGTGTGTGTGTGTGTGTGTGTGTGTGTGTGTGTGTGTGTGTGTGAAAGCATGGATATGGATATGGACTTGGAGAGGATCATTCAGTGCATCAAACAAGGAGACCAGGACAGTGTCCAGATACACCTGGACCACTACAACACTCAGGTACTACACTGCCTGTGTTACTATGACTACCACACTAATGTAAACAGCTGTCTGTAACCATGACTACCACACAGTGTGGCTGTCTGTTTCCATGACTACAATTCTCCATGACTGCACCATGTATCCATGACTGTTTTCTTATACCCTCTCCTTCTCTTTCTCTTTCCAATTATCTTTCTCCCTCCCTCCCACATATCTTCTCCACAGTATGCTGAATGCTTCTTCTTCAATATTGAGGAGAGGGAAAGAAGAAAGGTGAGGATGAGGAAAAGACTTGAACTACTCTTTATTTCTGTCATTCCTTTGCATCGTTTCTCCGTTGCCTCTCTATTTCATTCTTCCATCATCCCTTAATTTCTATTTCTTTCGCCCTCTGTCCTTTCCCATCTCTCTCTCTGTCTATTCCCCTGGCCTGTCCCTGCCCTCTCAGTGTCAGGCCACCAGAGGCTCAGATTAACCATGTAATTAGACAAAATCCTGCTCATCCCCCGCCACTCATCTTTATCTCTCTCTTTCGCTCATACTCCATCCCTGTCCTTCTCCTCCCCTCCCTGTCTCGCTGTCCTATCTATCTCATGTCCTCTTTTTTTTCTTTCCTTCTTTCTTTCTCTCTCTTTCTCACTTCCAACTGGGTACAGATGTCATTTCAATTTCCAGTTTTGATTTACATTTGGTTGTGTTGTCAAATAACGTGAATTGAATGTGACATCAACAAAAAAGATCACCATGTCATTGAGTTGGGTAAAAGAGAACACAAAATTCCCTTATGTTGATGACTTCTTGAAAATCCAATCAGTTTTCCATGTTGATTCAACGTTATCACATTGAATTTTTTTTTTATGAAGTAGAAACAATGTTGATTCAACCAGTTTTTGTCTAGTGGGAGGGTTCTTTTCCACCTCCCTCCCCTACAGTAATCTTCTCCCTATCATCCCCTTCTTTCCCTCTCTTCTGTCATCCCCTTCAGCTCCTCTCTTCTCTCTCTGTCGTATCTCTTCATAATGTTAATGATGTCATTATTCATCATTTCTATGTCTTCTTTCTTCCACCTATAATGGCTCTACTATAATGGCTGTGCAAATGACTGCAGCAAAAAGAGCTGGATGAGGTAAAAAAGACAAACTCATTACACCATCAGAAAGAGAGAGAGATAGGAATACAGGGGGGAGAGAGAGACAGAGAGAAAAGAATAGAGAGAAAAGGGAAGAGAGAGGGAGGGCGAAGCTGAGCTGACAGGTCCTTACTCTACATTACACTAATCTCCATTCAGCGCAGTGTTTCATTAGTGGGTGTATGTGGGTGGGTGTGTGTAAGTGCGTGCCTGTGTGTTGTGTGTGTGTGTGTGTGTCTCTGTGTGTGTGTGTGTGTGTGTGTGTGTGGCCTACGCAAGTGTGTGTGTATGTGTGTATGTATGTGTACTCCAAAGCTAATTGTGTGTAATGACTCAACCTACTCCCCCCATTAACCCTCACCAGTTCAGGAAGAACAAAATGAGGGACTTTGTTCCCGACTCGGACTCTGATTTCAACTCAGACTCAGATGACGCTGAGGACCAGGATCTCCTTCTCAGACGGGTGAGTCAGAGTGTGTGTGTGTGTGTGTGCATGGATTTCTCTATTTCTACCTGTTGCTCTTTTCAGTTAAACTGAATTCTCCTCTCCTCTCCCCAGAGGCTGGCTGCAGCCCTGGTGTGGTTTATCCGTACCCAGCTCCAGCCGGGGGTTCTGAAAGTGACCCTGCGTACGCTACGTATCCTGTCCCGCGACCGGCAGGCTCTGGCGCCCCTGGTGACCGACACCGCCCTCCTCACCCTAGCCCACCTGGGCGGCATAACCTCCCTGCCCATCCCCGAAGGCCAGGAGGAAGACGAGGAGGAAGGTCATGATGCCGAGAGAGAAGATTATGGCTATGTCCTCGGTGACGTCAGTTCGGATGCCTGTAAACAGAGCGACACAGAGGCCAGTGAGTGCAGTAGGGGCGCTAATGCTAATGCTAGCTTGTTAGCAGTTAGCAATGTGGATGCTAACGTTGTCTGTGCTAGCCCGACCCAGCACTCCTTGGCCCAGGCTTCCACTCAGACCTGTCCAGCCCTGGATACGGCCAACAACAGCCAAGGTGGAGCAACGACATCGCCATCAGTGACCAGGGACCCCTGCTGCACCCTCAGTACAGAAACCTGCCATGACAACCTGCGCTCTGTCTCCACGGAAACCTGCACTGCCGAGCACCACTGCTCTCCGGGTCATGGAGCTCTGGTGCGCGGAAAGAAGGATGCCCGGGAAGAGATGGATGAAGAGGAGGACAAAGAAGATAAAGAGGAAGATGACCAGGTGGGGAGGAGGGAGGCCCTGAAAGCCCTTTGTAATATAATCTACAACAGTCAGAGGGCGCAAGAGAGGGTCAGCGCTCTGAGGTGAGAGAGAGCAACTGTTGGAGTACAGCAAAAACTATATCTAGTATGGCATCACTTCCCTCATCTCTCTCGCTCTCTCGCTCTCTCTCTCTCTCTCTCTCTCTCTCAGACTGCTCTCTGGTCTATCTGACAAGCTGAAGCAGGGGATCAGTGCCAAAGCTCTTCCCAGTGGTCAGTTTTATGAACTACGGCTGCTATTCCTGCTGACGGCTCTGAGACCAGAGCTCAGGGTGCAACTGCAGCAGGTAACAGCCCAGAGGAGGATGGAGTTGTGGTTTCCCTGCTAATGGTTAGGCGTATGATTTGGGATGGGTAGGTCTACTGTATGCCCCTCTCTCCTGCCATCTCTCCATCTCTCTTTCTTTTCTCTCTCTCCATATCCCCCTGTCTCTCTTTGTCAGGAGCGAGGGGTGTCCATGCTGACTGCAGCTCTGGAGCAGTGTCTGTCTGCGCGGTGGGGGGAAGAGTACGAGGTGCTGAGTGACCACAGTGCGCCCCCTGTCTCTAAGGAGGTGTCACAGCGAGCTGTGGAGATCCTCAAGACCCTGTTCAACATCACATACAGCTTCCACAGACAGGAGCCAGACGAGGTGGGTGGAGGAGAGTCCCATAGAATTCAAATGTGGCTTTTTCCCAAATAGCATGATCTGTTCCAATATCTGTACCTTGTCCGTCTTCTATGGGGCATCCTTGGCTTTTAGTTTGTGAGTAGGTAAGAGTAGGTAGCTAGGAGCTATCTCAAAATACTAATCCAGTACTTTTTAAGCTAAGACTGGGGGTTAGTTTAAACTGATCCTAGATCTGTGGTCAGGAGGCCTTTTTAAAGTCCCCTCTTTTCTTTGTGTCCCTCTCAGGAGGATGCAGCTCTCTATCGCCGCCTGGCTGCAGTGCTACGTCACTGCCTGCTGCTGACCTGTGACGGAGAAGAACTCACTGAGGAGATACAGGGGTATGCACGAGGGCTTCTGCTGTCCCCTCTTCTCTTGTATATCCATGCATTTGTAATGGTGGCCATTCTAGGTGTTGTCAAAATGTTTACTTTTTCATGGCGAAGTAGAAAAGATATGTTCTGAATCATTTTGAAATGGGTGCCATTTCAGGTTTGCCCCATGTCTCCTTACCTCTGATCCCTGACCCTTAACCCCTGACGTTTAACCTATAACCCTCCATAGGCACACAGTGAATGTGCTCTCTGCCCTACCCCTACAATGTCTGGACGTGCTGCTGTCTGTGCGTCTGACGGAGGGTTCACAGGAGTGGGAAGGGGTCAACATGGACACTGTCCACACCCTACTCACCTTCATGGAGAGACGCCTGGACAGGGTGAGGCAGAGGAAGAGGGAGGAAGGGACTGAGAGAGAGGAAAGTGGGGAGGAAAGGAGGGAGGAAAGGAGGCACCTGTCTCAGAATGCTGTTTGCTTCCGCATGGTGTACAGTGGAGGGTTGCATCTCAATAGAGCATAGCTATGGAAGCATACCGGGTGTGTATAAAGGGTCATAAGCTGACAAAATCACCTATGAATTTGTTATGAAGGGTCAGAAGTTGAAGGAGAAACTGACTCCAGTCCTGAATCTGTTGACTGAGAGCTGCCGCGCGCACCGCGAGACACGCCACTACCTCAGACAACAGGTACTGTTCTCAACTGTTGGGGTGAAACTCCAACTGATTATTGTGGCTTTAATACAGTATGATAATGTTAGTCTGATGTTCGGTTTACATTGTTGTGTTGGAGAAGCATGCTTCGACTTGTGATATTGGGGCCTCTGTCTGTCCCCTCCCTACATGGGTTCTGGATAGCAGCTAACTGGTTGAGCAGGTTTTTGCTCCCACCCAGCACTAACACCTGCCTCTGCCTGTCCACCGCTACAGATCCTCCCCCCTCTGAGGGACGTGGCCTTGAGGCCGGAGCAGGGGGCCACAGTGAGGGGACGTCTGGTGCGCCTGATGACCCACATGGACACGGACATCAAGCACTGTGCTGCCGAGCTCCTCTTTGTGCTCTGCAAAGAGAACGGTGCCCACATCATATCACACACCTGTCACACTTACTAGCTCCTCATTTCAAAGTAACTCTTGGTTAGAAGAACCCACTCGTATCACAGCATACTTACTAACCCCTCATAGCACATGTAGTAACTCATATAACCCCCCCCCCCCCTAGCTGCTTCATCTCCGTTTCAGTTAGTGACAATCCAAGTGTGTGAAATAGATGGATGTTGCCATCTTATGTTTCTCCCTCTTTGTCTGTCTCTCAGTGAGTCGTTTTGTGAAGTACACAGGCTATGGTAACGCAGCAGGTTTGCTGGCAGCGAGGGGCTTGCTGAGTGGAGGTCAGGTGACCCACGCCCAGTACTCTAGCGACTCAGACTCTGACACAGAGGAATACAGGTGTGTAAAACAACCATTGATAATGTCACAAACACAACACTTTGTAATACTGTATAGGGACACAATGCATTTTTAGGCTTGTGTTACATTACTCTGACTGATAGATTGGACTTGGAACTATCAAAACGGCATAAATCGGAGCATGCAACAGATGCAATTTTTGATTGTTAGGAGTGGACAGTATTTACAAGGGAGGTGTTTGTAACTGTGTTCCACAGGGAAGCTAAGAGGCGCATCAACCCAGTGACGGGGAGGGTGGAGGAGGAGCAGCCAGACCCCATGGAGGGAATGACGGAGCAGGAGAAAGAGCAGGAGGCACTAAGACTCATCAGCCTGTTCAACAGGCTCTCACGGTGTGTGTATTTGTGTGTGTGTGTGTGTGTGTGTGTCTGTGAGTACATATCTGTTTCAGCTAGTGACTATCCACGTGTGTGAAATAGATGGATGTTTCCAATTTCTCTCTTTCTCCCTCTGTCTCTCTCAGGGACAAGATCATCCAACCCGTGGGAGTGATGACAGGGGGGGGACTGGAGCCCCTGTGTGGTCAGATGAGGGGGAGCACTGTGGAAGAGGTGGAATCAGAGGGGGAGAGTGAGGAAGAGAGGGAAAAGTAGGGAGGTTAGAAAATAAAAGTGAGAGATGGGAGGGTGATTACAAGAATTTACAGCATAGGATGGTGAAGAGACAGAAAGAGTAAGAGAGATAGAGGTTGGTTTGTATTTATATAGCACAGTTGTGGAAAAAGTACCCAATTGTCATACTTGAGTAAAAGTGAAGATACCTTGAAAATGACTGAAGTGAAAGTCACCCAGTAAAAAGTATCTGGTTTATCAAGTATCAAAAGTAAAATACAATGCTAAAAATACACTTAAGTATCAAAATTAAAGGTAAATGTTATAAATCCTTTCAAATTCCTTATATTAAGCAAACCAGACTGAACAATTGATTTGTATTTATTTATGGATAGCCAGGGACACACTCCAACAGTCAGACATAATTCACAAACAAAGCATTTGTGTTTAATGAGTCCACCAGATCAGAAGCTGTAGGGATGACCACGTGTTTTCTTGATAAGTGTGTGAATTGAATTAGCATTCGAAATGTAACAAGTACTTTTGGGTGTCAGGGAAAATGTATGGGAGTCAAAAACTACATATTTTATTTAGGAATGTGGTGGAGTAAAAGTAAAAGTTGTATAAAATATCAAGAATAAAGTAACGATACCCCCCCCCCCCCAAAAAAAAAAAACTTAAGTAGTACTTCAAAGTATTTTTTGCTTAGTTACTTTACACTACTGATATAGCACCTTTCCTCCATTTACCTGAAAGCACTTTACTTTGGAGTGTGTGTCTGTACCCCACCTCATCTGTCACTATGTGTAGCGCTAGTCTGAATGTACTGTATACGGTAGCATCACCCACCAAAACGCCACTCTTAGAATCACTGTTTAGCCAGGTACATTCCCTGAGAAGAACATGTCAATTAAAAAAACACTAGAAAAAGGACAAGAAGCAGAGAATAGAGTCCTCAGATTCCTTGGCAATCGTAGTGTTGTTTAGCTTCCATATCCTATATTTTCCCACTCTGGTTCCTCTCCTGGAGATACCCCCACTTATGTTCAAGGGTGCAATGCCATTTGCTTGTAACAGGGGATATATCTGGTTGAGTGTGTGGTATGTTTGTGTTCCTGATCCTATACCTGTACCTGTACCTGTACCTGTACCTGTACCTGTACCTGTACCTGTGCACTCCACCCAGCCAAGGAGCCAATCCACTCTGAGGACATTAATCCCAATGTGGAAAAGATATCACAATTGGACTGAAGAGGGAATAACAGGTCCATGATGATTGTAATCAATGATGTGGGAGCAGTTATTGTGCAGGTGTCTGTCCCTGTCATGTGATGGTGAAAGGGTATCACTACTTTTGAGTAACATGCTTTTTCCTCGTCCAACATGTTGTCATTCATTCCTCTGCGTATAGACTTCCTTTCCCCTCCCACATTTGCTGTAGTGTAAAATGCATATGGTTTCTCATGTTGACATATAAATAAACCATTCCTGCTGTACTGCACTGTCACCGTGTCTGCCTTGGATAGGAAAAAGAATCAATAGGGTTAAAATCCTCTGAAACTCTTCTGGGGCAGTCAGAGAGAATATGTTTTGTCAGCATTTTCACGCAGAATAAAATATTAACTTGATTGGATCAGAAACTTCACAGGCACAGACTTTTAACTGACGTAACCGGGAACATTGCCGGAACATTAGCTAAGATTCCCATTAAGTTCTAGTTAAGATTTGATCTAACATTAGGATGATAACATACCAAAAGCATTCAAATAATGTTTTTGATAGCAAATTATTTTTGTCTTCCTTTAAATGTTTTAAATGAAATATCCTTGGAATGTTCTCATTCACTAAAATGTTGTGCACAGCAATCTGTAATCACTACCACCAAACATTCCCATTAGGTTTCCAGTTCATGTAATAACACAATGTAGCAGTTATATCTTTAGAACATACTGCCGCAACTGAATGGGAAAGGGAACGTTCATGCAACATCAGGCGAATGTTTCAGACAAACATTGTATAATCATCCGCACAACTGGACAGTTTCTGATATGAGAACATTTGCCTCAACGTAACGAATGTTCTGGGAACTTTCAAATAACCAATTTTGGTTTGCTGGGGACTCACTCATACGCAGCATCTCCTTTTACAGATTTCTTTATTTTCTTCTGTCTTTATATTCCTTTCTCTTGGGTCAGTATGTACCTCTGAACTCCTACCCATTTTCTTATATCCCCTCCTGCCCAATCTGAGCTGTTTCTGTTCCTCTGTATTTTTTCAGACAATTTCAGGTTAACATACAATACATGACCAAATGTATGTGGACACGTCAAACATCTCATGCCAAGATCATGGGCATTAATATAGAGTTAGTTCCCCCTTTACAGCTATAACAGCCTCCACTCTTCTGGGAAGGCTTTCCACTAGAGATGTTGGAACATTGCTGCGGGGACTTGCTTCAACTCAGCCACAAGAGCATTAGGTCGGGCACTGATGTTGGGCGATTAGGCCTGGCTCGCAATCGGCGTTCCAGTTAATCTCAAAGGTGTTTCGATGGGGTTGAGGTCAGGGCTCTGTGCAGGTCAGTCAAGTTCTTCCACACCGATCTCAACAAACCATTTCTGTATGGTTTGGAGCTCTGTAGTGAGTGTTGCAACCGAGGACAGACACTTTTTTACGGGCTTCAGCACTTGACGGTCCTGTTCTGTGAGCTTACGTGACCTACCACTTTCTGGCTGAGACGTTGTTGTCCGAGACATAACACTACTTACAGTTAACTGTGGCACCTCTAGCAGGGCAGAAATTTGACAAACTGACTTGTTGGAAAGGTGGCATCCTATGACGGTGCCACGTTGAAAGTCACTGAGCTTTTTAGTAAGGCCATTCTACTGCCAATGTTTGTCTATGGAGATTGCTGTGTGCTTGATTTTATACACCTGTCAGCAACAGGTGTGGCTGAAATAGACAAAGCCACTAATTTGAAGGGGTGTCCACATACTTTTGTATATATAGTGTACTTAACTGTTGTTGTCCAGGGTTGGGAAAATCCTATTTCCAGCCAAATCAAAAGGACACCAAATGTGTCCTTTTAATTGACTGGAATCGAAATGGATTTGACCCCAACCCCGATATGTGGTCAACCACACCCTTACTATAATGCATTCTCTTATAAAGTTGTAGGAGGAAAAACAAAACAAAAATTGCTGTCATTTTCAAATTTTTATTTGCTTTTGTCAAATACAGGAATAGCATGTACAGAAGAGGAACTGGGCTTTAGAGACTCAAGTAACTGTACAATATTTACAGATAAGAGAGCTTGAACAAATAGGTAAACCTCCAAAATAATAATTATCATAAACAACAAACAGATCAAATAAAAACAGTCAACACAGATTTTATACGCTTTTTAACAGTTACACCTCCCTAAAACCACAGCGCTTTCTTTTAGAAAGCAAACAGATATTTATTTTAATTTATTAACTTCAGGTGTAAACTCTGCTCTCATTGTCTTTTGAAGAACAAACATAAAGAACACAGTTTGCTTAGGTTTTAAATACATTTTTCCCCCTCACAATTTATTTAGGCAGACAGAAAAAAGGGAACATCACACACTCCTCTAACCTCCCTCCCTCCCTCCCTTCACCTCAGTTTTTCTCCCCTCCACTCTTTTTTTACCTTCAGCAGTAAAAGGGGGACTGAGCAAAGGATTTTGGGCAGGCCATTTCATGTGTACCCTAACAAAACATTATTATTTAAAATAACAACAGCAAACAATCCCAGCTAGGGAGGGTCATTTCCTTGTATAAATAATACAAATCATAATTATTAATACATATACGTATATATATATAGTGTTTGTATGTTGGTGTGTGTGTGTGTGTGTGCCCGTGCATGTTTGGATGTAGATCGCAATCTTTTCTGTAGTGCTGACTGATTCACTGTGGTCCCCTGCTTTCCCTGTTCAGGTCAAGTGGCAGACGTCGTACCCTTTCACACATTCACTATTTTCAATCCGCCTCCTCCGTCCTTCTCTTTTCTTTAGTCAAGAGATACTTTGTGAGAGAAAAACTAAACAAAAGCGCTAAAAACAGTTCATTGTAGCATCCATTTTAATTTAAAACTCAACCGTACTCACAGACTGAACATTGACTGTTCGGTCTTTCTCGCTGGGCAAGAACTAGAGTGGTAGGGTCTGAATCCCCCCCCCCCTCTCCATCTTGGTACAGTCCAGTGTTCTCCACTCCAACTCTCTTGCTATGTCTCCCAAATACTGTATACCTCCTCCCTCCCCACCCCTAGCTTCTTCAACCCACATTCTGCTTTCCAAATGGCACCCTATTCTCCATATAGGCCCTATGGCTTAGGCCAATTGTAGTGCACTATTTCGGACTGTGCCCCCTCCTCCCTCATCAGGCTTTGGTGCTGAGGGTCAGCAGATCGATGAAGGAGTTGAAGAGGGTCTCCAGCCAGCCCTGGTTGGCCATACACTGCTGCACCACCTCCTCCTGACCAGGGTCCTCCGCTGCCTGCTCTATACTGTCCGTCTGGAGGGAATAGAGAAAGAGAACAGATTATTTTTCTATTGAAATTCACTTGCTCATTTACAGTATATATACAAAAGTATGTGGATCTTCAAATTCAAATTAGTGGATGTGGCTATTTCAGCCCCACCTGTTGCTGACAGGTGTATAAAATCGAGCACACAGGCAGGCAATCTCCATAGACAAACATTGGCAGTATAATGGCCTTACTAAAGAGCTCAGTGACTTTCAACGTGGCACCGTCATAGGATGCCACCTTTCCAACAAGTCAGTTTGTCAATTTTTTTCCCTGCTAGAGCTGCCCCGGTCAACTCTAAGTGCTGTTATTGTGAAGTGGAAACGTCTAGGACAACAACGGCTCAGCCGCGAAGTGGTAGGTCACACAAGCTCACAGAACGGGACCACCGAATGCTGAAGCGTGTAGTGCGTAAAAATCATCAGTCCTCGGTTCCAAACTGCCTCTGGAACCAACGTCAGCACAAGAACTCTTCGTGGGGAGCTTCAAGATCACCATGCGCAATGCCAAGCGTCGGCTGGAGTGGTGTAAAGCTCGTCGCCTTTGTACTCCGGAGCAGTGGAAACGCGTTCTCTGGAGTGATGAATCACGTTTCACCATTTGGCAGTCCGACTGACAAATCTGGGTTTGGCGGATGCCAACAGAACGCTACCTGCCCCAATGTATAGGGTCAACTGTAAAGTTTGGTGGATGAGGAATAATGGTCTGGGGCTGTTTTTCATGGTTCGGGCTCGGCCCCTTAATTCCAGTGAAGGGAAATCTTAACGCTACAGCACACAATGACATGCTAGACGATTCTGTGCTTCCAACTTTGTGGCAACAGTTTGGGGAAGGCCCTTTCCTGTTTTAGCATGACAATGCCACCATGCACAAAGCGAGGTCCATAGAGAAATGGTTTGTCGGGATGGGTGTGGAAGAACTTGACTGACCTGCAGAGCCCTGACCTCAACCCCATCGAACACCTTTGGGATGAATTGGAACGCCGACTGCAAGCCAGGCCTAATCGCCCAACATCAGTGTCCGACCTCACTAATGCTCTTGAAAGGAAGCAAGTCCCCACAGTTATGTTCCAACATCTAGTGGAAAGCCGTCCCAGAAGAGTGGAGGCTGTTATAGCAGCAAAGGGGGGACCAACTCCATATTAATGCCCATGATTTTGGAATGAGATGTTAGACGAGCAAGTGTCCACATAATTTTGGTCATGTAGTGTATTTTACCATATTACAAAACCTTTATTCTCAATTCTATTTCTCTAAAGCTGTAAATAGATGTATTCAGTCTTCACGGCCAGAGTATAGACATGTTGCATATACATCTAACATTAATCGATGTTATGCAAGGACTCTAGGATGGATAATAAAGTTATTATTTTTATATAAGCACAACACAGCCACTCACAAATGACAGCCAACCTTCCACAACAAAAGGACTGAATACACAGTGCTCCATTTGAATTATTCTGACCACAATGGAAACAGAGAGGGGGGGGGGAGAGAAAGAGAAACAGAAAGAAAGTAGAGAAGAACAACAATGCCGTAGAGGAAAGAGGGGTGTCGGAAGGTCAGTGTTGTGAAAAGCGATTGTGCTACTGAGTCTTACCTCCTTCTTGCAGTTCAGGAAGGTGTGATACTTGTAGTGATGGAGAGAATGATAAAGGCTATAGACACGACACGTCTCTGTGGACAGCTTGAGGTCCTGAGAGTCGCAGAGAGACGGGAAAAGGGGATGGAGGGAAAGGAGAGAGAGGAAATCATTTATTAGGGAATCTCCCCGGTTCTCTTTGGCTAAGGAGGAACAGGGAAAAGGCCCAGTCTACTATGTATTCACAACTTCACATACTTTCAGAGGACCACTAAAAATACAAATGCACTTGAACAACGCTAAAAGAAGAAACATAGCTTTGTCGAAACCCCGGTTTCCCAGATCGGGAAGCCTGGTGAAGTCTATGGCCGAAAGGGGCTAAATACGGGTGAAGACCCCGGTGTAAATCAGTGGCGCCTTGCAACACGTCAAACCGATCGAATGCATTGCTTGGGCAGGGCTTAACACACAGCACTCCTTCAACGGGCATGTGGGGGGGGGGGGGTTCTTGAAATGTAAAATCCCTAAAAATGTAGCCTCCGGAAGCCAATGGACCATTCAAACCGTTTCCAAAGGACGTGACAACAACGTTTTTTTGGGGCGGTGTGGCTACGCGAGACGAAACGAGACAACTCAAGAGTAAATAAGGACGGTGTCATGGTTTAGCTTTGTTTGTACACGGGCAAACACCGTCCGGGCCGAGTTAAACCCACCGAGATACACGTTTATGTACAAAGCAAAGTGACAAACAGGTCCGGACTTTATTACTCCAGTTCTTGTGAGACAGAATGGTCTCTTCTACTCGGCTTCTACAGCACCTAGACACAATTCTTCGAGGCCAGGGTTAGCCACAGTGCAGCGGATTGGATACATTGGTGTCAGCGGCGGGAAACTAAAGTCAAGGAGTTTCATGACTGGGTGTGGTTCACTCACCTGCTGTTTGGGCACAGTGCTCTTCTTGACGCGGTTGAGGGTTTTACGGTTGTAGCACTCGCCGCCGAGGTGCAATTTGACCGCTCCAGAGTCCAGGGGGTCCGCCGTCATTTTGGGGAACGTATGCAGAGTCTCCTAAAGAAGAAACATGTAAAAGATGGAGGGAGCGAGAAGTAGTCATTTCGACTGTTTTAAAGTTTTCACTTGTCAATATGATAGTGAGAAAGTTGGATGAAGATTGGAATTGGAATCCCCTTCCAAACACATCAGGTACTTTTCATAATCAGGTTTCAGCATTTTTACAACTAAACAGACAGACGTACCTGGTGTTGGCCACTCATGTTGACTCTCCTTAACAGTCTCCTCTTTTGTTCGTTGAGGAGGCTGTCAATCTTCCTCATGGGCGGGAGGTACAACTCGTCTGGGGGCCAGAGTGGGAGGGACATAGAGTCCGTATGACTCATCTCATGACATCGTTCTTCCTCAATCCTATTCTCAATCTTTTACTTTTGATCAATACTCTCTTTCTCTCACTCCCAGGGCGGGGGTCAATTCCACTCGGAATTCAGTCAATTCACGAAGTAAACTGAAATTCTAATTCTAAATTATCATAGAGAAGCATAGCGATTGATAGATTTTTTTATTTTACTTCTTGAAATGACTGAATTGACCCCAAACCTGACCAAATCATCACCCACTCATTTGCTCACACCACGACCCTATCCCTCTCACCGTCTGTGTCCTCCAGGGCTTGAATCATGTCGGGGTCAAGTGCTGTACTGACCAGCATCTCTATGTAACTCCTGAACATCTCCCTCATGGCTCGACTGTTCATCCCCCCTCTCACTGGGGCTACAGGGGAGAAACACAGAGAGAGAGAGCGAGAAAGAGAGAGAGAGAGGGAGAGAGGGAGAGAGATGTCACTGAGTGGGTTTGAACCTAGAACCAAGGCATTACATATAATACAGTGGGGCAAAAAAGTATTTCGTCAGCCACCAATTGTGCAAGTTCTCCCACTTAAAAAGATGAGAGAGGCCTGTAATTTTCATCATAGGTACACTTCAACTATGACAGACAAAATTAGAAGAAAAAAATCCTGAAAATCACATTGTAGGATTTTTTATGATTTTATTTGCAAATTATGGTGGAAAATAAGTATTTGGTCCCCTATAAACAAGCAAGATTTCTGGCTCTCACAGACCTGTAACTTCTTATTTAAGAGGCTCCTCTGTCTTCCACTCGTTACCTGTATTAATGGCTCCTGTTTGAACTTGTTTTCAGTATAAAAGACACCTGTTCACAACCTCAAACAGTCACACTCCAAACTCCACTATGGCCAAGACCAAAGAGCTGTCAAAGGACACCAGAAACAAAATTGTAGACCTGCACCAGGCTGGGAAGACTGAGTCTGCAATAGGTAAGCAGCTTGGTTTGAAGAAATCAACTGTGGAGGCAATTATTAGGAAATGGAAGACATACAAGACCACTGATAATCTCCCTCGATCTGGGGCTCCACGCAAGATCTCACCCTGTGGGGTCAAAATGATCATAAGAACGGTGAGCAAAAATCCCAGAACCACACGGGGGGACCTAGTGAATGACCTGCAGAGAGCTGGGACCAAAGTAACAAAGCCTACCATCAGTAACACACTACGCCGCCAGGGACTCAAATCCTGCAGTGCCAGACGTGTCCCCCCTGAAGTTTGCTAGAGAGCATTTGGATGATCTAGAAGAAGATTGGGAGAATGTCATATGGTCGATGAAACCAAAATATAACTTTTTGGTAAAAACTCAACTCGTCGTGTTTGGAGGACAAAGAATGCTGAGTTGCATCCAAAGAACACCATACCTACTGTGAAGCATGGGGGTGGAAACATCATGATCCGTGTACGGCTGATCCGTGTAAAGGAAAGAATGAATGGGGCCATGTATTGTGAGATTTTGAGTGAAAACCTCCTTCCATCAGCAAGGGCATTGAAGATGAAACGTGGCTGGGTCTTTCAGCATGACAATGATCCCAAACACAACGCCCGGGCAACGAAGGAGTGGCTTCGTAAGAAGCATTTCAAGGTGCTGGAGTGGCCTAGCCAGTCTCCAGATCTCAAACCCATAGAAAATCTTTGGCGGGAGTTGAAAGTCCATGTTGCCCAGCAACAGCCCCAAAACATCACTGCTCTAGAGGAGATCTGCATGGAGGAATGGGCCAAAATACCAGCAACAGTGTGTGAAAACCTTGTGAAGACTTACAGAAAAAGTTTGACCTCTGTCATTGCCAACAAAGGGTATATAACAAAGTATTGAGATAAACTTTTGTTATTGACCAAATACTTATTTTCCACCATAATTTGCAAATAAATTAATTAAAAATCCTACAATGTGATTTTCTGGATTTTTTTCCCTCATTTTGTCTGTCATAGTTGAAGTGTACCTATGATGCAAATTACAGGCCTCTCTCATCTTTTTAAGTGGGAGAACTTGCACAATTGGTGGCTGACTAAATACTTTTTTGCCCCACTGTACATACCAAAATTGTATTAACACACAGTTACACAAACACACACACACAGTCCCTCACCTTGGTCCTCACTGGGCCCATCAGTGGAGGAGTCTGAGTCAGAGGGGACTTCCTTCTGCCACTTCTTCCTCTTCTTGGGTGGAGGCTCTGCCTTCACTGGCCTCGCCCTCGAAGGGCGCTCTGTCTTCTTCTCTCCTCCTCCTCCTCTCTTCTCCTCCCTCAGTCTCTTTCGGTCCTCTTCACTGCTCCTTCTCTCCACCTTCTCCTGAGGTGGTGGATGCCTCTTCTCCTTTTCTTCTCTCTCCTTCTCCTCCTCTCTCTCCCTCTCTCGCTGTTTCTCTTTTTCCCTCTCCCTCTCTCGCTCCTTTTCTTTTTCCCTCCTCTCTCGCTCCTTCTGCTCCCTCTCCTTCTCTTTCGGCTCTTTCGCTTTCTCCCTCTCTTTCTGCTCTCTCACTTTGTCCTTTTGCTCCCTCTCTTTCTCCTTCTCTTTGTCCTTTTGCTCTCTCGCTTTCTCCTTTTGCTCTCTCTCTTTCTGCTCTCTTGCTTTGTCCTTTTGCTCTCTCTCTTTCTGCTCTCTTGCTTTGTCCTTTTGATCTCTCTCTTTCTGCTCTCTTGCTTTGTCCTTTTGCTCTCGTTCTTTCTGCTCTCTCGCTTTCTCCTTTTGCTCTCTCGCTTTCTCTTTTTGCTCCCTCACTTTTTCCTTTTGTTTCCTTTCTTTCTCCCCATCTTTCTCCTTTTGTTCCCTCTCTTTCTCTTTTTGCTCCTTTTCCTTTTGCTCTCTCTCTTTCTGCTCCTTCTCTTTTTCCTTCTTCTCTTTCTGCTCCTTCTCTTTTTCCTTTTGCTTCCTCTCTTTCTGCTCCTTCTCTTTTTCCTTTTGCTTCCTCTCTTTCTGCTCCTTTTCTTTTTCCTTTTGCAACTTCTCTTTCTGCTCCTTCTCTTTCTGCTCCTTCTCTTTCTCCTTCCTCTCCCTCTCATCTCGCTCCAATCGTGGTGGAGTTTGACTGATGGCAGGGGGAGGTGGCTTGGGGAGCGATGGGAGTGATTGACGCCTGTCAAGGTAACATTTTTGTTGTTGTAATTTTGCAGGTTATTGCTTACAGTTAATATTTTCAGATCTACACAAGGGCATGGGCGTAGGGGCTTCAGCTCTACATGGGGTTGGGCACGTATGAATCAAGACCCAGAGGAGTACGGCAAACACGCGGGGACAAACCTACCTCAACATGAGTCCAGGTCTGTGCCAGGGTTTACGTGAGCACACGCGGACATAATCCTTTTTATTGAAATTCTCCAGGAACTTGACATAGAGACGTTGGTACCGCATCTTGGCATCGCCAAAGTAGCCCAGGTACTGTGAGAGAGAGAGAGAAAGGGAGAGAAATATTTATAGAGACAATAATTTGAGTCATTATAAACAAACAATGTGTAGCTTCAAAATGTGTATCATGATGATCTCATGCTGGATTGTAAAATCCTTGCATCCATTGCTGGATTGTACATTGAGATGAAAGAGAAGGAGAGAGTCTCCTGTCTTAAAGGGGATGTGAGTAACTCACGTTGCTGGTGGCACAGAACTGCCTCTGTCCGTCTTTGATCTCGGGGCTGAACTTCTGCAGCAGGGCTTTCTGCACTCTCCAGATGGGTGGTGGCTCGCGGCCGGTCTGCAGGGCCATCTTGAGAGACAAAGAGAGTATGCACAGTGCCTTCAGAAAGTATTCATACCCTTTGATTTACTCCACATTTTGTTGTGTTACAGACTGAATATTCAGGATATTAACTTAATTTCTTTGCCACATTATTTGCAGTTTTACTTTCGTGCCTTACTGCAAACAGGATGCATGTTGTGGAATATTTGTATTCTGTACAGGCTTCCTTCTTTTCTTTTTGAGAAGACAAGACATACCACCTCCCACAGTAAATGCCAGAAGCCCTCACCTTGAGCGTGCCAATGTCCTCGGTCCGCACCACAAACTCATCTCTCTCCCGGAAGATGCCCTCGCCGCCACTCTCGCTGTCCTCCTCCTCACTCTCTCCAGCAATGGCCGCATTGTCCTGCTTTTTGGCCAGGTGCAGAGAGGTGATCTTGGGGGCTGGCGCATCCTCAGGGGTGGGGGGTGAGGGTGGGGAAGAGGAGGGTGAGGAGGAAGGCTGGGCCAACTCTGGAGCATCCGAAAGGGGAGGGGAGGAGGAGGGAGGGGGGGTAGTGGAGGGGGGCATTGCAGGGGAAGGGGAGGGTGGAGAGGGCAGGGCAGGGGGAGAGGAGCTGGGGGGAGGAGAGGCGGAGGGGTGGTGGGTTTGTTGGGGGGACGGCTCCTGCTGCTCCTCTTCATCATCCTCATGCTGGAAGGGCAGAGGGGAGGGTGGGGAGAGGGGTGGGGGAGATAGGGGGGAGGGGGAGGAAGAAGTGAGAGGGGACGGGGAGAGGGATGGGGGCGAGGGGGGTACGGTGGCGAGGGGAGGCCCGGATGGAGAATCTGGGGGGGGGGGGTTCAGAGTATATTACATCTTTGGAAATGAACAACTGTTTGTCAGACCATTGAAGAACATCTGGGATTGTAGGCTACTCACCTTCCACTTTTGGAGCATCCAGCATCTCAAACTCAGGCTCTCTCTCCTCCTCCTCTTCCCTCTCCTCTACCTCTTTCTCCACACCCCTGCACTCTACATTCAGGTCTTCCTTTACCCTCTCTTCTTTCTCCATCTCCTCCTCTTTCTCCATCTCCTCTTGTCGTTCGTCCTCTCCGTCCATCCCTTCCAGTCCTTCCTGTTCTGGGGGCGGTGTATTTGGCTGTGCGTTGGCCTGTGTGTTGTGAAGTTGCATGTTTGTCTCTACGTCATCGTCCTGCTCCTCCAGATCGGCTACGTCCTCCTGCATTTGGGCCACGGGCGGCGGCGTTGGTGGCAGCGATGGGCTCTGGGGCGGAGATGGGCTGGGTGGGAGCGGGGCCACGGCTGCAGCCAGCGTATGGGGCGTGTCGTAAAGGGCAGATATGGCCGAGGAGATGCTCTTCTGCAGGTCCTGGTTCTTACTGACAGAGTCCTCCTCCTCGTCGGAGGAGAAGGACGGCAGCGTCTCCAGGTTCCTCTTCAGCTCGTCGTCCAGACGCTTACAGGGGCTCAGCCCGTCCTCGCCCTCGCTACTGTCCCCAAACGGAGGGGGTGGAGGAGGGGGCGGTGGAGGGGGAGGCGGGGACAGGATCCTACCCTTCAGGGAGGAAGAGTCTGTGGTTTCAGCTCCTTCCACTGGCCCTCCGAGGTCTTGTGGTCCACCAGGTCCAGATTCAGGCTGCTTCTTCCCCGTCTTGAGGAAGTCCAGGAAGGAGGCCATGAAATTAGACTTCAGCTCCGGGGGCTTGTCCTCCGTCTAAGAGGGAGGAGGGGGGGAAGAGAGGAGATAAGGAGAGGAGAAAAAAGAGGGGAGAGGAAAGGTGAGGTGCAGATAAGACCGGGGAGGAAAGAAATAAGAAAATTAATAGCAGGAGAAATGAGAAAAGGGTGTGAATGGGAAAAGTGAAAAAAAAGGGTATATAGGAGGGTGATTTGTATATATTATAATAAAGCTTGGACAGAAACCAATGGTAAAATCTCCCTAAATGCTATATAACTGTATTTTTCCAAGCTTCGTGTTGGGGTGTACCTTTAGAAACCTTTCTCTTCCTCTGAATAGAGGTAGTTCACCTTACCAACAGCAGGGGGGGTCTGAGGGTGGTAAGAAAATATAATTGGGTAACCATGGCAACAGCTACCCTGGCAACAGCCTTCTCTCTCCTCTCTCCCTTTCTCTCTGTTTTATTGTCAGTCAGAGAGGCTGGCTGTCAATCACCTCAGACTCACGTCTCCGCTCCGCCCTCTATAGGCTGCCGATATGCGCACACACACACACACAGCATTACACAGCCTCACAAACACAGCTCTATGTTGATACACACACACAGCCTCACATACACACAGCTCTAATGCATCTTCAAAGCAAAGCCAAATGGAGAGCCCATCTGTTTTGGCTGTCCTGACATTTTTTTTAAAAATCACTTTGGGACATTTTTCAGATGTAATCGGTATCCCTCTGGGCACACTGCGTCATTTCAACGTGGATAATTGGCTAATATTTGGTTGAGACGTTGATCAATGAGATTACAACCTCTATTCACCCACTCGAAAAAGAAAAAAAAAGGTTGTTGAATTTCTAACGTGTTATCACTATGCTTTCAACCATCTAAAAGCACAACCAAATTCCAAAATAAAAAACTGTGTCTGATTTTTGGTTTAGTCGTCACCCAAATACCTATCACCGCGCTTTCAACCATATAAACTGCACAGCAAAGTTCAAATGGGACTACAAAGTCAGATATTTTGTTTATTTATACAATTGTGATATCACTGTGCTTCCTCTAATAGCAGAACCAAATGACTTAGATTGCAGTTGAGATTACATTAAAAGTACATGGTGCAAGTGCTCAATGCCGTTTGAGATTCTGCTGAGATTATTACAGCAATCTCCACGGACCTGCAATGACCTATGCATGCCATCTTAAACATGCACACTTTATATGACCACATAAGAAGAAATGTATAGTTAGCCTCAAAATTTGGCCATGGATGGAATGATAGCAACGGTGACTATTTAGTTTTTAAGCAGAGATCTCTCAACAATCACTCACAATAGCACATTGTTAATAGTCAGTGACAAATATAATAGCTGGGCTTTGTTAAAACTTTGGATGGGAGGGTAGCTGTAGCTAGAGCAATTCTCCAGTAGGAGGTGCTGCCCAGTCTATTGTTTTGTTTCTTCTGACAGTGGATTTAACAGTGAAAATCTGACGTTGTTTTAAAGTTGCAAATTCAACATAAGGTTTGTCTATGTTGAAATGTGGTTACCGTGATGACGTAATCCTGTGGTTGATAACCTCAAAATAATAGTTGCGAACCTTTTTCATTTCCAATGTATTTTCCACGTAGATTCCACATCACAATACGTTGACAAATGACGCTGAAACAACGTTGATTCAACCAGCTTGCACCCAGTGGGATATTTTCAAAACTCTAAGTACAAAACTAAACTGATAACACTTGTATCTTATGTTCAGAAAACTTGATTGTTCATTCACCGATTGTCTCACAGTTTCATTAGTCTTACAGTCCCATTATCCTTACACAGTACATATGTTTCGGCTCTGTACTCCAGCACTTTGGATTTGAAATGATACAATGACTACGAGGTTAAAGTGCAGATTGTCAGCTTTAATTTGAGGGTATTTTGTTTCATTTCTATTTTGTGCAGAAATAGAAAAAAATGGTAAAGAATGTATTCGGCCATTTTGGAGTCACTTTTATTGTAAATTAGAATATGTTTCTACACACTTCTACATTGATGTCGATGCTACCATGATTACGGATAGTCCTGAATTAATAATGATGAGTGAGAAAGTAAGACTCACAAATATCCTACCCCCCCCCCCCACAAAAAAAAAATACTAACCTTATTTTAATGGTGAGAGGTTAGCATGTCTTGGGGGTATATTTGTGCGTCTCTAACTTTCTCACTTATCATTACTCGCAATTCATCCAGCACTCTCCGTAATAATAGCAGCATCCATATTAACGTAGGATTGTTTAGAAACATATTATACTCTTACTTGTATTTACAATTAAAGTGACTCCAAAACGACACAGTGCATTATTTACCACTCATTTCTATTTGGCACAAAATAATCTGAAACAACAAAAAACAAACAGCAAATGCATCCAACAAGTTTCTAGAGTCACAAGCTTGATGTACACATTGCGTGCTAGGACTATGGGACCAAATACACTTTGACTACTTTAACACACATAAGTGAATCTGTCCCAAAACTTTTAGTCCCCTAAAGGGGGGACGATGTACAACAAGCGCTGTAAATTCTAAATGGTTCACCCGATATGGATGAATACCCTCAAATTAAAGCTGATTGTCTGCACTTCATAGTCTCATATGCATTGTATCATTTCAAATCCAAAGTACTGGAGTACAGAGTCTAAAAAAAAATCTAATGTGTGTAACTGTCCAAATAGCTTTGGAGCTCACTGTATATTGTTATATACAACCCAGGTATTTCAGCAGTGCATTGTACACTACACTATAATTCCAAATGGTAGCACAGAGTGACTCTTTCTACTTTGTCCTATTGAAGCACACTGGCTGATGGAATATGATGATGTAGTATGTACAGCCACATCCATATATATGATTCGGTTTTACCTTCCAACATAAATTTATGTCAAATTTGATACATTTATGGAGGGGAAAATATAGAAATGTAGTGCTCAGAAGTTATCAAACTATATACGTTACAGTAAGCAATCTTTTGGTTCAGTAGTTATGTTTGGAGCACTTCGATTAAGTGATAGTTGTATTGTTAAAATATGACAAGAAAATCATTATCTAAAGGCAAGTGAACATTGCATTTTGAAAACCAGATACTTAGATTGAATGTGTCCAAAGTGAAAGACTGATTTGGTGCAGTGAACAAGTGACTTTGTGAAGGTCTGTGTTGGACTCAGTCGATCAAAAATGCCTAGAGTTGTGTGAAAATGCCCCACATACTTGTAGAAAATTGCACCAAAATGTTTCAAATAAAACTAACACACGCCAATGTGTCCTCTTTTGTCTTTCCCCGACTTGAAATATCACTTGAGGAGCCTTGTGCCCCTCTATCTTATTCACCCCGCTAACCACAAACTCTAACTACACACACACAAGCTCTCCTCTGGATGTTCGTGTTCCAGTCAACGTTAGCCTACCACTGTTCTGACTGAGGTAGAGCCTTCCCTGCAGCCTTCTTGCCTGACGAGTTACCCTGAAGGCCTTCTTGCCTGATGAGTTACCCAGCGCTGAAGGGATCTCTGAGTTATATGACTTGTGAAATATGAGTAATGAATTATAGATGATACTGTGAGTTATTTCGGAGGCGTAGGTAGGAACGGATTGAGGTTTCTCACCGTGTTGGAGAGCTTCTGCATGGCAGCCCAGGCCTCTGGGGTCAGCTGCTCATCCATGTCCCTTTCCCACGTCATCTGTGGCGGCCACAAAGCAAAGACATTAATCACATGTTCAAAAAATGAAACCCCACATTCAATTAAAAGCAGTGTCCGGCCCGCTTGTTTCATGGGGTAACATTTACATTTCTGGCATATCGGCACTGCTGTGTGCTACAAGAGAGGTTTAAGGAATGATTCAATTGATGACTGATGAATTGATTGATTGATTGATTGATTGACTTTGCATTGTTGTTTAGTTGAGGTTATATTGTGATGTGAGGAAACCGCTCGCCACCGTTCCGGCTGTTCAACATCAATATGGACATCTGAACACACTTGAATAAGACAAAACAACAGTCTCTGTTGCACCCCTGTGAAAATGTTCTCTCTCGTCAATTAAACTTACTGCATTATGTTAAAAAGGCATTACAGTCAATTGATACCAGTATATATTTGTAATTACAACCGCTTTACAATGAGTAAAAGGCAAGTGATGAGAGTTAGGGAGGGATTGAATTAGATGGGGGATTCCGCTCCTCACCCCCTTACCCCTGCAAATCGCACAGAAATCTACACTGTTCATTTCATTGGCCACTTTCCTGTGTCCACACTCTCCCTGTTGCTGAGGCAACAGCCGCCATTTTACTTTTACCATGACCAACCAGCAGACATCAACAGATGGAATCCAGAACATCAAACTCACACAAAAAGACTCCATCTTATCTATCTCTAGCCCAACATAAGAAATACATTCAAAAGCCCCCCCCCCCCCCAATACCATACATGGCTGGCAGCTGTTACACTTAACGCTCAGACTACAATCACATATTGATAGAGGATGAGGTGACTAAGTGCTTTGAGCACCTGGAAAAGGGCAGTGTACAATCTTAATGACTTCCTATGAGATTCCGACCATTATTATACAAAATAACAAATACAAATAAATATACAGTGCCTTCAGAAAGTATTCACACCCCTTCACATTTTGTTGTGTTACAGTATGAATTTAAAATTGATTCAAATTGAGATGTTGTGTCACTGGCTTACCAACTATAACCCATAATGTCAAAGTGGAATTGTGTTTTTCGAAGTGTTTACAAATTAATAGTCAATAAGTATTTAAACTCTTTGTTATGTCATGCCTAAATACTGCAAGTTCAGGACTACAAATGTGCTCTAAAAGTCACATAAGAAGTTGAATGTACTCACTCTGTGAAATAATAGTGTTTTTAACATGATTTGGAATAACTACCTCATCTCTGTACCCCACACATACAATTATCTGTAAGGTCCCTAAGTCGAGCAGTACATTTCAAACACAGATTCAACAACAAAGACCAGGGAGGTTTTCCAATACCTCGCAAAGGAGGGCACCTATTGGTAGATGGGTCAAAATAAAATAAAAAGAAAGCAGACATTGAATATCCCTTTGAGCATAGTGAAGTTATTAATTCCACTTTGGATGGTGTATCAATACACCCAGTCACTAAAAAGATACAGGCATCCTTCCTAACTCAGTTGCCAGAGATTAAGGAAACCGCTCAGGGATTTCACCATGAGGCCAATGGTGACTTTAAAACAGTTACAGAGTTTAGTGGCTGTGATAGGAGAAAACTGAGGATGGATCAACAACATTGTAGTTACTCCACAATACTAACCTAATTGACAGAGTGAAAAACAGGAAGCATGTACATAATAAAAATATTTCAAAACATGCATCCTGTTCGCAAAAAATGTGTCAAAGAAATTAACTTTATGTCCTGAATACAAAGCGTTATGTTTGGGGCAAATCCAACACATCACTGAGTACCACTCTTCATATTTTCAAGCATAGTGGTGGCTGCATTATGTTATGGGTATGCTTGTCATCGGCGAGAGATTTCTTGGGGATAAAAATAAACGGAATAGAGCTAAATACAGGCAAAATCCTAGAGGATAACATGGTTCAGTCTGCTTTCCAACAGACACTGGGAGACAAATTAACCTCTTAGCAGGAGAATAACCTAAAACACAAGGTCAAATCTACACTGGGGCTGCTTACCAAGAAGACACAATGTTCCTGAGTGGCTGAGTTACAGTTTCGACTTAAATCGTCTTGAAAATATGGCAATTCTTGAAAATGGCTGTCTTTCCCAGAAAGACCCACAGCTGTAATCGTTGCCAAAGGTGATTCTAACATATATTGACTCAGGGGTATGAATACCTAATATAAATTAGATATTTCTGTATTTCATTTTCAATACATTTGCCAACATTTCTAAAAACATGTTTTCACTTTGTCATTATGGGATATTTTGTGTATATGGGTGAGATTAAAAAAAATATTTAATCCATTCTGAATTCAGGCTGTAACACAACAAAATGTGGAATAAGGGGCATTAATATTTTCTGAAGGCACTGTAAATATTGAATACTATATATGCTGCATTTAAATTATATAAAGTCAGATGTAGATTAAAAACATACTCATTATCACATCTGGCAGATGTCCAAGTAATTTTTTGGGCCTAGTTGTTCATATCAGAAATATTTCAGTTTTCTTTGCAAAATGTTTGTCAGTTTTAATTTCCCCTCTGAAAGAGAGACAAGTGATCCCTCCCTCCCAAGCTGGTGTGTATAATGTGACAGGAAAGAGGAGAAAACTCTCAGGTTTAGTCACACACCACAGAGCGTCAATCCCCCAAAACACACTTCAAATACCTTTGTCATTCTCAGAGACGAATCCCAAATTCACCACTTTGAAGTGAGAAGCTCTGCCAAACATGAATAATTTAAAAAGATATCAGGTACACCCACTAATGAGAAGGAATCTCTTTCGAAACCTCAGATACTGTAGCTACAGTGCATAACAACAAATCAACAGTGAAGTACTGACCAGGGAGTTCAGTAGAAAAATAAACATCATTGCTGATGAAATATATTTAAAAAACATCTTTATTTTTTTTAAATCAAAGCAATGCATCACTACTGATTCTCTGAAACTATCCCTTAGTGTCTTATAGAGAGAGGCCTACCCTTGCCCAAGGATGTACATATAGTGGTAAATAAGTTTGGATAAAGCTGAACACTGGTCAAAATAACAGATGGTGAGTGATGTAAACATTAAAGCAAACAATAATGTAATAGGTACTGTCATGATGTTGGCCTGGGGGTTGGTTTATGACAGACATAAATACCTCTTCCCCCCTTTTTCCTCTCTCTACCCTACTAAAGTTACATTTGCAAAACCCCTTGGTTAACATAGAGATTCTGGGAATGTCAGAAGGTGGGGGGGAAATGAACTATATTCTGGTAATCGGAACAATTGAACATATGCAGTGGTACTTAATGAATATGATGTCAGTTCGATTGTCATCTGAGACATTCTCATCAATGATAAGATGACATAAACTCTACAGTGGAAAGTCTACACATCAGAGTTATCAGAGTCACATGGAATTGTTGTTCAATTTAAATGTTTGAATATGAAATTATTTGTGATGGGATGAAATGTGATTTTAGCTTCTAAAATGTGAGATGTGGGTTTTCATTAAGTTAGGGCTGCTCACTCAGTGGCCCGCCCACGTGAAGAGACAGAGGTAATAAAACTTTTCAAACACACCCTCCTCTTCCTTCCTATATAAGCTCTTGACGACAACATGCGTTGTTCCAATGAGGTAGGATGATGATCCTATGTCAGAATGGTTCAGATAAAACTACAGAACGAAGCCAACATCAGCATGAGCTTTGGTTGCGAATGGTATGAACTTTGAACTCTTATTCACGACAGAAGTGATACCTCCTAGCCGTTTAGTTAGTGACCGCAGCTGAAAACGCAGGTTAGGAAGGAACAGACAGAGTATCCCATCTACCACACAACGACGTTACTACAACTTATCCAAGTGACCACCAGAGACATTCTTCAGAGGACTCAGTTTGGCAACACAGTCTTCCATCTACCACCAACCTACTGAAGCGCAGCTCAGAGTAAATATTTATTGCATTTTCCTTTTCCAAATGGGCGGTAATTTAGAATGCATAAGATACTGTATTTACGATAGCACAGCTTCTTCCCTTTGTTCCCCAGTCTCCCGCTCTTTCACTCAAACCCGCCCCTTTCCTTTGGGTAACAAGCTGTCATATCTGTTCCGCCCGCTAGGGACGTTTTCCTATGACGTAAAGAATTATCTAGGTATAATTCATTCTTTGTTTATGTAATTCTGAGTGATTAGTTAGGTATTTAGTAAATAAATAATTAAACCCAATTTTGTATTGCTGATTCAAATTGTTAGCCAGGGTTCTTAAAGATAACCGAGAATTTACAACTTTCAGATTATGAGACTGAAGTAAGATGACGATTAATGTTGACTGCTATTGATGTAAAACATTACTAAATCTTTAAGAGTTTATTCGGAAGATAACAGCTCTATAAATATTATTTCATGGTGCCCGACTCTATAGTTAATTACATTTACATGATTAGCTCAATCAGGTGATATTAATTATTTTATAGAATAGCATGTTATAGCAATTAATCCGGCATAGCCAAAGACACGACAGTACGATTTACCAAATAAAAAACAGCAGGTAGAACCCAAAAAAGACAAAGGCAGATGCACTCACCTCCTGGGCTTGAACTTTCTGCTTCATCTTCTCCTGGCTGGTGATGTTCATGTCCATCCCAGCAGTGGGTCCAGGACTCAGGCCCAGGGAGGGAGCCGAGCCCACCGACCCGTCAGAGAGAACCGGGTCGGTGCTGGACAGGGAGTCTGTCCTTAGCAAGGAGTCCGAGGGAGACATAGAGGGGATAGGCAGCTTGATCTGAGAGATGTAAAGAGGGGATGGAGGAGAGTGATGGGTGTAGGGAAAGAGGAAAAGAGAGAATGAAGAATGAGGGTATTAGGGGAATGGTGAGGGGAAAAAGAAAGGGATAGTTGAAGTGTGGTGTATAGGGATAGTAGAGGGGGGGTATAGAGTTAGTGGGATAAGAGAGGAAATAACACAACTGATTACTTACAGTGCCTTCAGAAAGTATTCACACCCCGTGACCTTTTAAAATGATGTTGTTTTAAAGGCTGAACTTAAAATGGATTAAATTGAGGTGTTGTGTCGCTGGCCTACAGACAATACCCCATAAAGTCCAAGTGGATTTGTGTTTTTAGACATATTTACATATTAAGAAAAACTGAAAAGCTGAAATGTCTTGAGTCAATAAATATTCAACCCCTTTGTTAAGGCAAGCCTAAATTAGTTCAAGGGTAAAAATGTGCTTAACAAGTCACACAATAAGTTGCATGGACACAACACATCACTGAGTACCACTCTTCCTATTTTCAAGCATGGTGGTGGCTGCATCATGTTATGGGTATGTTTGTCATCGACAAGCACTTGTAGTTTTTTGAGGGTTAAAAATAAACGGAATAGTGCTAAGCACAGAGGAAAACCTGGTTTGGTCTGCTTTCCAACAGACATTGGGAGACAAATCCACCTTTCAGCAGGACAATAACCTAAAACACAAAGCCAAATATTTCCTGGAGTTACTTACCAAAAAGACATTGAATGTTCCTGAGTGGCCCAGTTACAGTTGACTTAAATCGACGTGAAAATCTATGGCAAGACTTGGAAATGGCTGTCTCGTAATTATAAACCAATTTGACAGAGCTTGAATAATTTAAAAAATAATAATGTGCAAATATTGTACAATCCAGATGTGCAAAGCTCTTAGAGATTCTCCCCAAAAGACTCAGATGTAAACCTTGCCAAATGTGGTTCTAACATGTATTGACTCAGCGGTGTGAATAGTTATGTAAATTAGATGTGTCTGTATTTAATTTTCAATACATTTGCTAAGATTTCTAAAAACATGTTTTCACTTTGTCATTATGGGTTATTGTGTGTATAATTCAGGCTGTAACACAAAATAAGGAATAAGTCAAGGGGTATGAATACTTTCTGAAGGCACTTACGGAGTCCATACAACTCGCTATCTAAACATGATATCACTCTGCTCATGTCTCCCTTACCTTGATAGGCTTGAAAGGTTTCTGGTGCTGTGGATGCTGTTGATGAAGGTGTTGTAGGTGCTGCTGCTGTTGAGGTTGTATATTTTGCTGCTGTTGGAGGTGATGGTGTTGGTGCTGCTGTTGTTGAAAGTGCTGTTGTTGGTGGAACTGCTGCTGTTGTTGTTGTTGTTGTTGATATTGGAGGTCGGGTACTTTGTTCATTTCTCGGTGCATCTCTATCATCCCTTCCTCTTTCCTGCCACGCCCCCTACCCCGCCCACGACCCCTGCGGGTCTCCCCGCCTACATTTCCCATCAGCCCCCTACAGTATGGCGGCTCCGGGAGGGGGCGTATGCGAGGGCGCCCTCTGGGCCGAGGCGGCCCTTCACGTTTGGGTTTGGTCGGTTTCCTGCCCCTCTTCTTGGGCCCGTCGTGGGGTAGGAGCTGGGGAGGGGGGCCAAGGGAGGGGTAGCCGGACGGATGGCAGAAGTCCAGGTCACCCATCAGAGGGCTGAGGGAGCCCACCCCTGAGGCCCCTCCTCCTCCAGCCTTCCTGCAGCTGGACACCAGGTCGGGGAGGAGGTCAGGGAGCCGCCGGCTGTTCAGGCGGATGTCAGCGGGAACATCAGCCTTGTCCTCGTCATCCTCGAACTCATACTCCTGGGCGTAGTTCTTCTTGGCCTGCGGCTGTGGGTCGCGGCGCTGCTTCAGCAGGTGGAAGGAGCTGGTCTTCAGCAGCTTCTTGGGTCGGGAGGAGCAGAAGATGGGCGACGTCAGCCCGGCCAAACTAGAACCTCCACCCACGCCCGTACCCCCAATCATCTTGTTGGCGGAGCCGTCCCCAGGAACTCCCCCTGGAACCCCCAAGCCAAGGCCTGGGGTCTGGGACTGGATGAGGCCGAGCTGCTCTGTGTTCACAGTGGACGGGAGCTCATGGGTTTTCAGAGAGTCCAGGTCCAGATGCATGGTGCTGTTTTCTGTTTCCGTGAGGCTGTGGCAGTACCCATACCCCTGGTCGGCATGGTGACCCATCATGTCATAGCCACCTCCTCCATCACTTGTCTTGACGTCCTCCATGCTGTCTGGTCCCTGTACACGTGCCTCAGACATACCTTCCTGCACCCCTTGGCCTGCCCCGGGAACCCCGGCGCAGCTCGACTTGGAGTAGTCGTCAGAGCAGAACATATCCTCCATGCCGGGGAAGAAGGAGCGATCCTCATCCTGTAAGAGGGAGTCTGGGAAACAGATGGAGGTCAGAGGCACAAACCTTTGCTGCTGGCCTTGGATCTGGCCCGCTTTCCCCACAGGGCTCACAGTGTCAAACTGGTGCTCTTTGAGCTGGTCCAACTGGGATTGACAGAGCTGGGGCTCCTGGTCCCTCTGATGGGGCGGAGGCTGCTGCTGCTGGGGCCCTGCGTTGGTTGCCAGGTGGTGGGAGTGGGGGTGGGCATGGGTGTGCGGGAGGGGGTGGTGCGGGTGAGTCTGCTGTTGGTGATGGACGTGGGGGTGGTGTGGGTTGAGGTGGTGCAGGTGGGAGGGCGTGGTTATTCCCAGGTCTGGCTCAGAGAGGAAGTCGTGAAGCTTGGAGGCAGTTTGTTGGGAGTGGTGATGAGACGGCAGCCTGTGCTGCTGCTGTTGTTGCCTGTGTCCGTCACCACTGCCCCCATCTCCTCCCCCCACCCCACTTCGCTCCACGGCCCCTCCACTGTCTCTGCTGTTGGCACGAGACAGGGTGCGCTCCAGCATGTCCAGTGGAGAAACCGAGTTCTGGCTGGCCTGGCCGTAGTGGGCCTCCATAGCCTGGGACTGGAGTTGAAGCTGCAGCTGGGATTGAGACTGGGGCTGGGGATCCACCCCTGCTTGTCCCCCAGGCTCTGCCTCTCCACCTGCCCCCATCATGGCCTGCTGACTCATGGAGTGCTGCTGCTGCTGAGAAGCAGCTTGCTGGGTGTCCATCTTGTTGCGGGTAGTGTGGGACAGAACAGACTGGAGCATGTGGGCAGAGGGAGGCTGCTGGGGCTGGTTTGGAGGGGAGTCCATGAGGGAAAGGGAGGGCTGGGACTGTCGGGGCTGCTGCTGCAGTTCGGGTGTCTTCCGCAGGTATGGCAGCTCGGACGAGTCGGGAGGCTTTTTGAGCTCCATGTGAGGGTGGCCATGGGAGTGGGGGTGGGCGTGTCGGGAGTGCTGGGTGTGTTGGGGGTGTGAGGGGGCCTGCGAGGGATGGTGGGGGTGCTGGGAGTGAGGGTGTTGGGAGTAAGGGTCGCTCCTGCCATAGTGCACCACTGAGCCGAGGGAGTCGTGTTGCTGCGGATAGGGAACGTGCGGGTTGGGGTGGGAGAGGGAGTCTGCCCCCCCCCTTCCTCCGCTGGCTCCTGCTCCAGACAGCCCACGTTCGTTCTTGGCCTGCTGCTGCTGTTTCTTCAGCGACATCTCCAACTGGCTCTCCAGGCCACCTCCGCTGACGTTACCTGCAGTACCGGGGACCGAGCTGTTGGTGGCGCTGTTGGTGCGGATGACACTCTGCAGGTGGTAGCGCTCCTCAGAGGCCTTACTCAGGTCGTAGGCCAGACCTTTGCCCCCATCCCTGGCCTGAGGGATGGACTGTGGCGGCTGCTGCTGGGGGTGGTGCTGGGACGGGTGAGGCGCAGGGCTCTGGGCATGCAGCAAGTGCTGGATCAGGAAGTCATCGTCATCGTCATCCTCCTCGTCTTGAGAGCGCTCCACTCCCAGCATGTCGGTGTCTGGCTTGGGCTTGGGGGGCGTGGGGTGGTAAGACTGAGGCTGGGGGCCTCGGGTGTCGGGGTAGCCCTGCGGAGAGGACAGGAAGGCAGGGGAGAGGACGGAGGATAGGTATTTGTTCCCCCCGGCTCCCCCGGGGGACTGGGCAGGGCGGGCGGGAGCAGGAGAGTGCAGCCCAGGTCGAATGATGCTAGAGTTGCTGGAGGGAGAGGGGCTGGAGTCAGGGAGGTGGTATGAGCTGCCTCCTCCAGCTCCACTGCTACCACCTGATCCTGCACCCCCACCTCCTGAACCACCTCCACCTGCCCCGGTCCCTGCCCCGCTGCCGGCTGACCCTCCACCCCCCCCAGACCCCAGGAGGGCAGGGGAGTGCCTTGGGCCACCGTACCCCAACGAGGGACTGCCTGCTCCCCCGAGGGAGGTAGGCAGCGAGCTGTATCCTGAGTCCGTCCCGTAGACCACCTCGGCAGAGAAGGAGCGGCCTCCTGGCCCCAGTCCTCCATACCCTTTCCCAGAAGTTCCAGGGCCAGAGGTCAGGTCCTGGGCCTGGGGGGAGCTGAAGCCCCCATACGGCTGGTGAGAGGGGAGGTGTGAGGGAGGGGGCTGGCTGGGGGAGTAGGACTGCTGCTGGGGAGGTGTCTGTCCAGGGAGGCCTACGGTGGGCTTGGCGGGGGCCACAGGGGACCCGTATGCTGACAGGCAGGGTTTAGGAGGAGGCTGCTGGGCCGGGGCGGAGGAGACTGGAGGGGGAGGTGGGGGAGGGGGCGCAGACTGAATTGGGGGCTGCTGTCTGGATGGGGCTGACGAGGAGCTGGAGGAAGGGTTAGGGTTGGAGTTTGAGGAGGACGAGGAGGCTGATGGCGGGGTGTGGGGGGTTCGGGAAGACGAGGAGCCCGAGGAGGAGTAGCCGCTACTGGAGCTGGAGTTCTTAGCCCCCTTCCCTAGACCTCCACCTGATCCTGACGAGGAGGCGGCTGAGGAGGTGTACGGGGTCTGGATGATGGGGCGGTACACTTGGTCTGACCGGGGGGAGGGTTTGGGGTCTGCTGAAGGGCTCTGCTCTCCCAGTGGACTGCAGGACACCCCTCCATGCCGGTGGTGGGAGATCTGCTGGTAACCCGATGCCCCACAGCTGAGGTAGTGCTGCAGGGGGTGGGGGGCTGAGGAGGAGAGCTGGGACTGAGCCGGAGAAGAGCGCTGGTAGTGCTTGATCACGCTGTCCTGCCGGGGGGTGGCCCTTTCCTGGGGTGGCTGGGGCGGGGGGGGGGCGGGTGCCGATGAGAACACAGAGGCATTGTACAACTGGGAGGACTGGTCCTGGAGCTGGGAGGACAGCAGGTTAAACTGGGGAGGGGGTAAGTGGCGGCCTGAGGAGGAGGTTTGCGGCGGGCCTGTGGGGTCCTGCGACCCTCGGTAGGCGGCGCCCTGTGAGGAGAGTAAGCGGTCGAAGCCCAGGCTAGACTGCGAGGGCGTCTTGATGTGCAGCAGGGGGTCATGGGGGGACAGGAGGCCGTTGGACGTGGGGCTGAAGGTGGGGGAGTCCTGGAGGGAGAGCGAGGCGCCAGGGAAGGACCGCCCAGAGAAAGAGGCTGGGTGCTGGTAGGCCGAGAGGGAGGAGGAGGGGAAGGAGCCAGACCCGATGAAGAGCTCTGGCTGAGTGTGCATCGCTATGGGAAATGGAGATAGAGGGAAAGACAAGTAACAGATATTATTATAAATGTGCTGCTGTCCTTCATAACACTTAGAAAATGATGAACACGACTCAGTTGTACTTGAACATGACTCAAGACTGGCTCCTGCACTCACCAGTCTGCCAGGAGGGTGTTCGGAACTGGGAGAGGAGGGAGGAGGCTGAGGGGGGTGGCTGCCGACCCTGGGACTCCAGTGCTGAAATCAGGTTCATGACAGATGGGTCTGGACCAGAGGGACTGGCATGGTGTAGCCCAGTATCAAACAGCCCAGATAAGCCTAGAGGACATAGACACAAAAGCATTTACTCAATCACACACATTTTTCTGTTTATAGTGACTCATCTAAACAACAGTCTAGTCTAAACAAAAACACTTTGATAGAGAGAAAAATGTACATGCTCCCTGACTAGAGGTCTACCGATTAATCGGAATGGCCGATTAATTAGGGCCGATTTCAAGTTTTCATAACAATCGGAAAGCGGCATTTTTGGGCGCCGATTTGCCGATTTTTTTATATTTTTATTTAACTAGGCAAGTCAGTTAAGAACACATTCTTATTTTCAATGACGGCCTAGGAACGGTGGGTTAACTGCCTTGTTCAGGGGCAGAACAACAGATTTTCACCTTGTCAGCTCAGGGGATCCAATCTTGCAACCTTACAGTTAACTAGTCCAACGCAATAACGACCTGCCTTTCTCTCGTTGCACTCCACAAGGAGACTGCATGTTACGCGAATGCAGTAAGCCAAGGTAAGTTGCTAGCTAGCATCAAACTTATCTTATAAAAAACAATCAATCATAATCACTAGTTAACTACACATGGTTTATGATATTACTAGATATTATCTAGTGTGTCCTGCGTTGCATATAATCTGACTGAGCATAAAAGCATACAAGTATCTAAGTATCTGACTGAGCGGTGGTAGGCAGAAGCAGGCGCGTAAACATTCATTCATTTCATGCGTTTTGCCAGCAGCTCTTCGTTGTGCGTCAAGCATTGCGCTGTTTATGACTTCAAGCCTATCAACTCCCGAGATGAGGCTGGTGTAACCGAAGTGAAATGGCTAGCTAGTTAGCACGCGCTAATAGCGTTTCAAACGTCACTCGCTCTGAGCCTTCTAGTAGTTGTTCCCCTTGCTCTGCATGGGTAACGCTGCTTTGATGATGGCTGTTGTCATTATGTTGCTGGTTCGAGCCCAGGGAGGAGTGAGGAGAGGGACTATAGCTATAGCTATAGCTATACTGTTACACTTGGCAATACTAAAGTGCCTATAAGAACATCCAATAGTCAAACGTTAATGAAATACAAATGGTATAGAAGGAAATAGTCCTATAATTCCTATAATAACTACAACCTAAAACTTCTTACCTGGGAATATTGAAGACCCATGTTAAAAGGTAGCACCAGCTTTCATATGTTCTCATGTTCTGAGCAAGGAACTGAAACGTTAGCACATATTGCACTTTTACTTTCTTCTCCAACACTTTGTTTTTGCATTTAAAATAAGTATTCATTCAGTATTGTTGTAATTGTCATTATTACAAATAAAAATAAAAATAAATTTCAATCGGCCGATTAATCTGTATCGGATTTTTTGGTCCTCCAATAATCGGTATCGGTATCGGCGTTGAAACATCATAATCGGTCGACCTCTATCCCTGACTGTGTGTATAGGTTAAGACAATATTGTACTGTAATAACAGGTATTCTAACATTCTATATGACAACCTTTTGGCATCATGCAGAGACCTCAATTTCACATTTGAATCAAGGTTCATATTAGCCCGGCCCCTTACCTAGACTCCGCCCAGCCCCCCATGCCCCGCCCTGTCCAGAGCTGCCAGGGTGGTGATTGGTTGCGTAGCCCTGCAGAGGGTGGGGGGTGCCATAAGCCTGGCGATGGAGCAGCTCTGAGTCCGGATGAGAGGACCTAGAACTCCCATACACCAGGCTGAGGAAAAAGGGAGGAAGGGGTGAGAAATCATTAATTAATGAAAAGTTGGATTATTCTTCTATATCGGGGATATCTAAATCGAGATCTGCAGTACAGCTGTTTTTCTTTTCTCTTTGGTAGATAATTGATTGATTAATGTAGCCTAATTGATTGGCCAGAGAGTCCACTCACTTAGGTCGGAATCAGTCTCTGATTATAGGGTGAATGTATGTAATTTTGTCTCAGGCAGCATTGACTTTATATTTATTTTCAATCGTCAAATAGTCATTCAATCAATCAATTATGAAAACCAGAAGTGCTGCAGACTTGATACATCCGAATTGGGATGCTCATGTTGTATACCAGGGGTATTCAAATCTTACTCTACGAAGTCCAGAGTACTGCTGGTTTTATTGTCTACCTGGTTGCACCGACCTGATGTCCCAGGTCTAAATCAGTCCCTGATTACTAGGAGAAGAACAACAACAAAAAAGCAGTACAACTGACTGAGGTCAAGATTTGAATTTGCAGGTTGTATACGAATAGTGAGGCAAGAGAAGCATTGTGCATACAGGATATTACTGATAACCCATCATCGTCAATTAGGCCTAGATAAGGCTATTTTCTTGAAAGCCTACAGAATTCTACATAACACATCATGTTATCAAATAACAAAGAAATAGTTAATTTCCCAAACAAAACAACTGTAAACATCCAACAAAATGGTAGTAGTGTGAGGGAATCAGCAAAAGCAAGGCTTTCTGCATCGATAAAATCCTGTTCTAACCACCAAGCCTAAACAACAACAATGCATTCTAGTCCGGTTGACAGTGTCTCCCAGGCTTTGGTGATGGATTACTTTTCTAATCTACCTATACTCTCTTGTAGAGTTGTTTACTTAGGTATACTGCATACTGTATAAGGTCAATATCGCCCTTTCCAGCCCACACCATAAAATATGAGCCAGTCTTGCACTTTACACAGGGTAACCTAACACTCAAAATAAGGTATTGCTCATCAATATCAGCCGCTAAATAGAACTGGGAGCAACATTCACATGAAAATCTGAATGAAAATAATGATTTTCAACAATCACTCCCACTTCTAATCACTTACTTGCACAGAGGGGAAAAACAACACCCAAACAGAGACAGTGTCCCAAATGGCCTGGTCAAAAGTAGGGCACTATGTAGGAATAGGGTGCCATTTTGGGATGCAATAGGGTACCTTTTAAGATGCAGTCAGTCTCGGAGAACAGAAAACCTCCATAGAGTCAAGAAATCAAAGGTTGGGCATTTTCATGAAGTCACCACACTACAGTGCAGTGTAGTCTCTACATTTAAATTATAGTATTTCCTTCATTCATTCATGTGGAATACACTCAAAACTATTATGCATAAAGACAGTTATTATTAACTGTTTACTTATGAAGTCCAGTGATTCTATTGTTGAACTGCCCGATAACCATGGTCTTTTATCAATTAGATGTGCTCGCCTCCTGCGTCCTCTCTCCTCTGTCCTCTCTCGCCAAAGGTAATTGAGGAGAGGCGGCAAGGAGATGGAAAGTCGACGAAAATGGCTTGTAATGAAATGAGACTCTCCTTCTCCAATCGCACGTCATCAGGCAAATCAAGTTTACAGGTTGGAATCCGGAATCCCAAATCAAATGTATAAACTGACCAAAACGATCAAGCTAGTGCACAACCTTTTATCAATAAAAGGATAAGTATCATATTATTTTTAAATGTTTGCATGCTTTTTCTTAAAGGGGGTTTGGCAGATTTCAAAACATTTCCATGAATGACTCAGGTAGGATACACTTGTGCTTCCTTGCCAAAAGGAGGACATCAAGGAGGGGAGGACTGTAATTCTGTTTGCTTGCTAACGAATTTACACTCTTCGACCACTCATCGGTTTCCGGGTCACGGAGGAGAGGACGGAGGAGAGAGGACAGTCTTTTTTGCTCCAACGAGAAAACCGGCATATCACCCTTTGGTTATCTTCAGTGTAATGTGATGTTGATTGGCCACCACTCTGTCACCATTCAACCAATCATGTGACTGTGACTAGCCACCTTAGCTGATTGGAATTGCTGTTCCCCAGTCATGCATAGAAAGCTAGCAGCAGAGGCGAGCGGTTATGACTGGACAACAAAGGCGAGATGAGGCGAGACCCATAGTGATTTCATTGATAAAAGCGTGGTGACTGTCTGAGTGTATCGGTCGCTGACTCCTCCTCCTCCTCTGCAGCCGTGCTAAGTTTAGCCACGGCTCGGTTAGCATACGCCACTATCTGACTCAGGAATCAGGGGTAATTTTCTCTAAATATGGCACGTCAGCGTGTTCAGCATTCTTGAGTTTGACACATCCATATATTCTACTGAAATCTTTATAATATGTTAACAATAGAAATATTTATGGCTAGGTGCTAAAATATCAAACTAAACCATAATCCCCAAATGTCGATTTCTATGTTTAAGAAATTGGTTCCATTGAAAATAATGGTTCTGGAACTAGACACTATATTCTAGAACCAGAGAAATAGCGTACCACCTCTCCATCTCTTCGCAGTCAGGTTCAGTACTTCCACTTTCCCAGAATATATGTAAATTGAGAATTCAATGGGCTAAGCAAATGAGTCAATAGTATGTATTTAGTTGAGTGCTAATCTCTTGTACTGCTCAGATGCAATTTTCAAATGAGCGCACCACCTCTCCATCTCTTCCCATCCTGTTCTCTCTCCATCACCTCCTCTCCTCCTTCAACCTGTCATCTTCTCTCCTCTCCACATCTCCTCTCCTCCAAATTCAACCATTCCTTCATCCTTTTCTTCTCTCCTCTACATCTCTTCTCCCACCCCCTCCCCTCCTCTCCAACTCTCTGTCGGGCCATATAACCATGATGGAGTGAGCTGCAGTCCTCAAGATTGTGAAAGAGGGGATGAATAAAGGAGGGGGAGCTATTAATCCTTCATTAAGACTGCTTTCGCAATCAACCACTGTTCATTTCACCCTGCTGTTCCGTCCAGGCAGGTGTATGATGATAATAGGCTCAGTAGTTTAATACACTAGACATTTGTCTTCTACAGACATGCCTGGTACTAGTAAGCGCTGGTAAGAGCTTGGTATGGAGATTCTGAGCTAAACAAATGTATTCTACTGGTATTATTGCTATGGTTAGTTGAGTGCAGCAGAGGGCATTTTTTGGAACTCCGCTGTATTTACAATACAATATGATTCAGACTATAAATGGGCAAGACTACCAAAATGTTGTCAAGGCTACCTGCAAGCATGTCCAGGTATGATACCAAAATAGATGTAACCACTATACAGTCTCATATAATCATACAACTGATTAAATGACTCTTACATATTGGAATACGTTCATTAATTGCACATTAAAATAAAAGGTTTCTATAAACGTATTCACTTCAATTAATATGGCTGAAGATAAAATATTTTTTAACTGTCATCCAATGTTGGTTAGGTTCATTACCCTAGAACAGTAAAGTGGTAGTAGTTTCTGTTCATTTACCTTTTTCAATAAAGGCAGCCAGACAATCCCACATTAGGGAGCATGAGGTCATCATAAGAACACCAGGACTACATCAATCTGCCTGTGGGCTTGGAGATGCCCTTGACTCTGGGATTCAGCCATCAAAAAAAAAACTGCTGGCTAGGCTAGATCAGCTGACCCACAAAAGAACATATGTGTGTGTGTATATATATATATATATATATATATATATATATATACCAAATACTCCTTGGTTCAAAGATAAAATACAGTAGTAGACTACATAAAACATTGTAGGTATCTCAGTTACCAAGGTTACGTACAATAGCCTATTCTGCATAAGCATTTACTATAGCTTTGAAATAGTTTTTGCAGTGATTTGATCATTTGCATCTTTGTGGAACCAATGAGTATTCAGGCCCAAAATAGAAAATATGGTAACACTTTATAAGAACAATATAATAAGTGGCACTACCAGTGAATGACACTGTAATAGAGGGCACGGTTAGGGCTTTATGCAATTGCTCCATGCACACGCTCAGTCAGAATGCAACATTTATTTGCCTGTGGGACTAATACTTGAGAGTTATGTCCCTTACAACCATTATGCAATGGTATTTTGCTCATATGAAATCTTATCGCCAATCGGGAATTTCACAGTATCTGCGTTTTAAAAACAATTTATCCAAATAAACTGGTGTTTACTGCGAGCTACACTGTTGCTACATGTAAACGTACTCTGTAGCAAGATTGATTTGGTTGTCCCGGCGACGACTGGTAATGTGCGTAGCCTTTGAAATGTAAGTAGGCCCCAATTCATTAAAAACACAGGAGACTGGGCATTTTAAGACACACAATGTCAAACATGGTAACATTTCGTTACATTAATAACGTTCTTACATGATATATCATTCCCGTTTTAATTCATGCGTTAACGGAAATTAGAGATGATTTGAGATATTTTACCAGTAGCTAACGCGTTAATGTTAGCTGGCTAACGTTCGGTTAAGCAACTGTCTCTCAATACCGCATAACATGAGTTAGCTAGCTGGGTAGTGAGTTCTGGCAAACATCACACAAGCCATCGTTTTAGCTAATGACATTCGTTGGTGTTTATGATCGATTCTTATACATTTTACTTTGTAGCCAAAGACCTGCAGCATTGAGTCAATGCAGAATAATTTAACTTGAACAGAACAACTAACGTTAGCTAGCAAGGACAACAGTTACCTGTAACCTTTAAGCTAGCTAACTTTACCCCAAAATGGCTATAGCTAGTAGAGGTTTTTCTCGCATGAATGAAAATGCAGTTGGTGCACACAAAAAAGGAATACACCTATCATTGCACCTGTTAATAATACGCCTATCACCTAAACTTGAGAGTGAAGTTAAGACAGTTACTGTATTACACACGGTGTACCGTTACCAATTTATTCAAGTTTCCATCAATACAATTTATAGGCTTAAAGCTATCTTGGAGTTATTATCCCAATATAGAAAAACATTTGCACTAACATCCATGCTGCAACTGCTGCTGCTTTAATAATGGGATTTAATGTACTCGTGCTTGCAGAGTGTGTTAATTAAAATACCTTACAATTCACTAGCTAGCTGTCACTAAATTGTCACTGTTATTAGCTTAAGTTATGGAAAGTGTTTACTCTTAATTGTTTGATGATAGCTGCATATCTTGATTTGATTTAGCCTACACTCATCCTACAGTGTATTTGCGAGAATGCGAGACGATGAAAAGGCAACCCTGCAGCACCACCATTTCTAGCATAAAGGCAATTTCATTTGTAGACAGTGTGCTAGCTACAGTAATCTGCCGACAGTAGCCTAGCTACAAACATTGCATTTTGCATCGTCAAATACATTTGGTTTGTATAGCTAATTAGCACCAACCATTGCTTTGTAAACGTATTACGCAATCAATGCATTAGTAAAGACAACCCCGTATGCATTCATATAATTGTGGAATATTGTGAAAAATGCTAAAGTTCTTTGCAAATATCATTACATGATTATTTTTCTTCATTTCTGATTATTCACTAGCCAGCTAAAGCTAGCTGTATCCTCCCAAGTACAACCCATCCCCCCTCTTTTCGCCCCTCTCCCCCCTCTTTTTTTCTGTCTCGGTCTACCTTCCGTATCGCGTATTAACTCTCAATCGCGTTCCTTGCATCTTCAAGACCCCCCCCCCCCCCCCATCTTGTTAATGACAATACTGATAGCCTTGCTATAGCCTATCTGGCGCTTGCAAACAATGTAATCTATATATATAATCGGAGCGATAGAGGGAGCACAGATTGCATTGCCTCTATCGGCATGGGCATTGTTACAGCAAGCTTAGCATATTTATGCATCCAATGTATGAGGGCGCACATGTACGGGTACAAATGCTTACCTTGCCTTGGCCGATCTCTCGTAACTCCATCCCGTACCAGCGCCCAAATCACCGAACCCAGTACCAGGATAATTTCTTTCCATTAAAGAAAAGACGAGAGATGAAGATGGAGAGATAGTGAGGGGGTAGGGGAGGGAGGAGATGTCTTAAATTCTCGCACGCTATCACTCCCTGTGTCCTTTTTTCCCCCTCTGCTCAGTGTCTGTTTATTTCTCCCGATTCACTAGCAAGTCCTCAAGACTGAGACCAGCACGGAGGGGGAGAGGAATGGAGGGGAGGAGAAGGAGGAGGGGGATATGGAGGATACAGAGGGAAGGAGGGGGTGGGTGGGGGGTCACACCAACCACCACCACAAAAATCCGGTTTCTTCCTTCCCTCCCCTCTTCAACTCACTATATATTTCAATGTCTATTGTCCTTCTCGGCACCACCAGCGATTCAGCTGATGCTAGCGCGTAGCCTAAACCAGGCTGTGCAAAGCAAAATATTTGGTGCCCATGTTTCACTCTAGAATGATGTACGCTCTTTTACAATCCCCTGTCCCCTACGTTGTTGAAGTATTGCATTTCTAAATTTATTTGGAATATATATATATATATATATATAAAAAATGTGGCGATTATATTATAGCGACAGTGTCTATTGTTTATATTTTGGCATGCCAGTTCCCTCTCCAAAATACATTTACACACACCCCCTCCCTAATATTGGTAGCATAGGCAGCCGATAGTGGGCGCTAGATCTGCACTAATTGTGTAGAATTTATGTTCCCAGACCGTAATGCACTCGTATACACCGTGCGTGCCTGACGAATCAAATGGAATTATTTGACGGGTCTCTGTTCGCAGCATACTTCAGTCGGAGACTGCCAGGCGTGATGGACAAAAAGTAATCAGCGATTGGATCATCTCTAACCGGCTCAGAAAGCCCGCCTACACGACCAATCAGATGAAGGAGGGTGATAACCAAATACACAACGTCACTCAAATGCATAACATTGAGAAAGGACAAAAGTTTTGGGCAAAAGGGTAAATTGGCTTTTCTTTTTTAGATAACTAGTAGCTAACTTTTGTCACGCTCATGTAAAATGAGCTAGCTAGCAAGCATATGGAATTCCATTCCAAGCACATAGAAGTTATTCTATTTGATGGAGTAACATTGCTATAGTTTCCCTACAAGCCTTTCATTCTAAAATTCTTGAGCTTCAACAGATGCACAGCCTTTGGCAGGGTGAAAAACAACTCAGTTGGGAGAGTAAAAGTCTCCCAACTTGAAGTTGTGAGCACAAAGAGATATGAATGCCACCATGGAAAAGACAGACAAACAGAAGCCAAATATAAATATGCTGCTGAAATGAACATGAAGGCAGTAAGTTCAAAGACCGATCACTGTAATTTATACCATACATTTTAACATTAATTTAATTTTAATAATGTTAAAGTACCAACCAACCAACAATGGAGTGTACCTCAATAAAATGTAAGATGGGGCTTTATGTAATGATGAGTACCATTTTATGTGTAATGTGTATATAAAACTGTATTCCTATCATGTTATACTGTGTATAAAATGACCATGTATATAAAGTTTATGAATAATGTACAGTATATGAAAGAATATCTGTACAATTAAAGTACAATTAAAAAGAAAAACAAGGTTACCTTTGTCATCCAAAGAGGGGAGTGGATGGGCCAATAAAATAAATACAAATAAAGAGTATGTACAGAACCTTTAGACAATAGTCACACCCCTTGACTTTTTCCACATTTTGTTGTGCTACAGACTGAATTTAAAATGGTTTAAATGTAGACTGTGTCACTGGCCTACACACAATACCTCATAATGTCAAAAGTGGAATTAGTGGAATTATCATATATATAAAAAATGAAAAGCTGAAATGTCAAGTCAATAAGTATACAACCCCTTGATTATGGCAAGCCTAAATAAGCTCAGTAGTAAAAATGTGCCTAACAAGTAACATAATAAGTTGCATGGACTCACTCTGAATGCAATAATAGTGTTTAACATGATTTTTGAATGACTACCTCTTCTCTGTACACCATATATACAATTATCTGTAAGGTCACTCAGTCGAGCAGTGAATTTCAAACACAGATTCAACCGCAAAGACCAGGGAGGTTTTCCAAAGCCTCGCAAAGAAGGGTACCTGTTAGTAGATGGGTATAAAAAAAAAGCACAACAAAATGTGGAATAAGTCAAGGGGTTTTAATACTTTCTGAAGGCACCAAGTGGGGTTAGGGTGGTGAGTTTCCCCTTACACTGTAAAGAGCTTTGGGTGTCTAAAGTGCCATGTAAGTCCAATTAATCATAATAATTATTAAATGTTTGAAGACCATGCCTTTGTACTGAGACAAAAACTGGTACAAAATACCAAAAAGGTGTACTGTCAAGTTAAATAAATGACTAGTAAGTTCCTAGGTGCCAAATAAAGTAAAAAGGTTGAAGTTTATCTTAAATCAGGCAGAAATAAACACATTTAAAATTAAAATTTATGTGAAACTGTGTACGTTTTCAAGGTGTGTCAATTTGTCTGTCTTTACATGCCATTTTAAAAACAATGCTGATATTGGAGTAAACCTATTTTGGGTTAAAACAAGTAACTGAGTAAGGGAAAACATAATGATAAGCTTTCAAGCTGAGTTTGAAAAAGACATCCGATTACCACTTTACATTTAGAACGGTTGGTTTTATTATAGCTAATAAATAAAGAAATCAGTGATAAAAATGGTGCCGCGTTCACTTACTAGTCGGAACTAGAATTTCCGACTTGATGATTCGTTGAACGCGGCACGTGCATAACTACAACCATTTAGCAAGCCAGAAATGTCAGTATCCTAGATCCGACTAGCATTTGAACGCAGCATAAATGCATGTCTCTCGTCTGCCCCTGCAAACTGGTCAGCATACGCGTGATCCACTCCCTCATCTGATTGGTCAAGTAGGCGGGCCTTCTGACTTTGGCAACGACTACAATATTCGTACCGCGCATCAACATATATTGTATTGTTCCTCGCGTTCTTTTGTCAAAACCAATTATAAATAGACCTGAGAGAATTGAAGAGAGGTTTCGCGGCCATACTAGAATCTTGATGTGAGGGTTACACGTCATTTTCTTCTTAAGACGCCATTTTTTTAGAGCGGCTGGTTGGATCGCATGTTAGCACACTCCCTCCCTCTCCCCACTCACTCGCTTTCTCTCCCTCTCCAGTGCCCGCACACACACACACATACGCAGTGTCTGCTAATCCAACTCTTTCTAAAAGCCAATTTATGTTTGATCCGAAATGTGGTCAGAGACTTCGTATGACGGGTGTGACGCAATTGCGGAGCCACCAGAGGAATGCAGAGGCCAAATCATGCGCTGTACCACATCGCCGTGCGCCTCTCAAATTTTGTAACAAAGCGAAGGGCTCTGTATAGCTCCGCATTGACATGATTGGTTGAGGGTAGGTGGGAGCGGGAGGTCCAATATAAACACGAACTCACTTCCTTGACAATTTCCTTCACAATAGCTCGGCTCAGCTAAGCACAATAAGTATGAAGGCAGCATCGTAGTAAATGCTATACGGCCACCTCAGATGCAGACTGACCAGCCTTTAGTCATATACACAGAGAACATTCTCAGACAGAATACAGTGTAGCACAGGCCAAAAGGGTACATTTGGGAGCAATGCAAGATACATTTCGATTAAAGAGTGCAGATATATGCAGGGTTGGGCGGATTACTTGAAAAATGTAACCGTTATTGATTAAGGTTAAACAAAAAATAAAGTAATCAGTACCGTAACATTTTGGATTACTCATTTCTGAATCGGGAGAAATAAACAGACCCTGAGCAGAGGGGGGGGGGAAAGAAACGTGCAACTCTATGGAATCTAGATGACTGTCTGATTGACCAGTGGGCTAGGTGCAAAACGTTTTATTCAAATGTTTTGAATAAGAAATGTGTATAAATATAGACTTAATTTCAGAGCGGTCTGTCATGTACCAATACAGATAGAAACAACCGAGATGAAACAAACATTAGCCAACATGTTGACCTAAATTCTATACCATCTGCTAGTTTATACATATTAAAGGAAATTCCATTAGCCCATTGTTGAAATAGTCCCAAAATGTTTTGCTTGTCATCAATCAAGTTGTCAAGATATGTAACTTTCAAAATACAGGAATCATCCCCGTATGATGCATTTTGCAATCAAGGGATTGCTTCTCTTTCTCACAGGTAACCTCTTAACAAGTCTTCATCCCATTCCCTTCATTTCTCTATCTATAACATCCTTCAGCCTTGCCCCCCTATGAACTCCCCTCTTCCCCCGAATAAAAAAAATGAAATGCTCTCCTATTATATGGACATTTCCCGTATCTATTTCAACAACTCACAAGAGTTGAAATGTTCACAGCTGTGCTCACTTATAACTGTCCAGAACTCCAATTGATGCTTGTAACACACACACACCCACTCTTCATGAATGGCCCTTTTTAAAACGTCCTTTCCTCCTTTTCACTCAGTGTCCTCAGTATTTGCAGTAATCTCAGTATTGTCAGCTGGGTCAGGAGGTACTGATGGCGCCCCCCTGTGTAAAAAAGAGATAGAAAAAAAACGAGAAATAGGTTGTGACATGAATGAAAGATGCAAACAGACCAGTGATCTAAAGTGGGGGGTGGTATCTGTACTTTACTATTAATATTTTTGGCAACTTTTACTTCACTACATTCCTAAACAAAATAAATGTACTTTTTACTCCATACATTTTCCCTGACACCCAAAAGTACTTGTTACATTTTGATAGGAAAATCGTCCAATTCACACGAGTGAACATCCCTGGTCATCCCTACTGCCTCTGACCTGGCAGACTCACTAAACACAAATGCTTTGTTTGTAAATTATGTCGGAGTGTTGCAGTGTGCCCCTGGCTATCCATCAATTAAAACATTTTTAATTGTGTAGTCTGGTTTGCTTAATATAAGGAATTTGAAATTATTTTTACTTTTGATACTTAAGTACATTTTAGCAATTCCATTTACTTTTGATACTTAAGTATATTTAAAACTAAATACTTTCCGACTCAATTAGTATTTTACTGGGTGACTTTTACTTGAGTCATTTTCTATTAAGGTATCTTTACTTTTACTCAAGTATGTCAATTGAATGCTTTTTCCACCACTGAGCCAGACACACAGTTGACAGACATGCATATTACACATAGTACACAAAGCTGGAATACATTCACGCACAGTACACATTCTTAAACTGTGGTGGCCCATACAGTGGGGCAAAAAAGTATTTTGTCAGCCACCAATTGTGCAAGTTCTCCCACTTAAAAAGATGAGAGGCCTGTAATGTTCATCATAGGTACACTTCAACTATGACAGACAAAATGAGAAAAGAAAATCCAGAAAATCACATTGTAGGATTTTTAATGAATTCATTAGCAAATTATGGTGGAAAATAAATATTTGGTCAATAACAAAAGTTTATCGCAATACTTTGTTATATACCCTTTGTTGGCAATGACAGAGGTCAAACGTTTTCTGTAAGTCTTCACAAGGTTTTCACACACTGTTGCTGGTATTTTGGCCCATTCCTCCATGCAGATCTCCTCTAGAGCAGTGATGTTTTGGGGCTGTTGCTGGGCAACACAGACTTTCAACTCTGAGATCTGGAGACTGGCTAGGCCACTCCAGGACCTTGAAATGCTTCTTACGAAGCCACTCCTTCGTTGCCCGGGCGGTGTGTTTGGGATCATTGTCATGCTGAAAGACCCAGCCACGTTTCATCTTCAATGCCCTTGCTGATGGAAGGAGGTTTTCACTCAAAATCTCACGATACATGGTCCCATTCATTCTTTCCTTTACACGGATCAGTCGTCCTGGTCCCTTTGCAGAATAACAGCCCCAAAGCATGATGTTTCCACCCCCATGCTTCACAGTAGGTATGGTGATCTTTGGATGCAACTCAGCGTTCTTTGTCCTCCAAACACGACGAGTTGAGTTTTTACCAAAAAGTTATATTTTGGTTTCATCTGACCATATGACATTCTCCCAATCTTCTTCTGGATCATCCAAATGCTCTCTAGCAATCTTCAGACGGGCCTGGACATGTACTGGCTTAAGCAGGGGGACACGTCTGGCACTGCAGGATTTGAGTCCCTGGCGGCGTAGTGTGTTACTGATGGTAGGCTTTGTTACCCCGTGTGGTTCTGGGATTTTTGCTCACCGTTCTTGTGATCATTTTGACCCCACGGGGTGAGATCTTGCGTGGAGCCCCAGATCGAGGGATATTATCAGTGGTCTTGTATGTCTTCCATGTCTTCCATAGTGGAGGTTGGAGTGTGACTGTTTGAGGTTGTAGACAGGTGTCTTTTATACTGATGACAAGTTCAAACAGGTGCCATTAATACAGGTAACGAGTGGAGGACAGAGGAGCCTCTTAAAGAAGAAGTTACAGGTCTGTGAGAGCCAGAAATCTTGCTTGTTTGTAGGTGACCAAATACTTATTTTCCACCATAATTTACAAATAAATTCATTAAAAATCCTACAATGTGATTTTCTGGATTTTTTTTCTCATCTTGTCTGTCATAGTTGTTGAAGTGTACCTAAGATGAAAATTACAGGCCTCTCTCATTTTTTAAGTGGGAGAACATGCACAATTGGTGGCTGACTAAATACTTTTTTGCCCCACTGTACATACACACCAGTGGAGGCTGCTGAGGGGAGGATGGCTCAATAATGTCTGGAACGGAGTACATGGAATGGCATCAAACACATAGAAACCATGTGTTTGATACCATTCAACTCATTCTGCTCCAGCCATTACTATGAGCCCGGCCTCCCTAATTATGGTGCCACCAACCTCCTGTGATACACACACACGCAGACCTACCCAGAGTAAGGTGGCGGGGGCGCGTCATGCTGCCCACTGCGTGTCAGGGCTTCGCCGTAAGAGGGCAGTCCTGGAGCGATGATCCCAGCCAGAGGCACTGTCTCTGGGGCAGGCTGGCCATCCACAACCATCCTCACTGGAGCACTGAAACATTACATAAAAGTCATCCTAGGTTAGGCTACACACAAGTAATTTTGCCCACACACACACCAAATAATGGGAAGACTCAGGGTCCATTGTTAATTTCTGAAAAATTGTTTCTGCTATGTAGGGCTATCCAGGATTACATAGGCCTATTTTATCATGTTGCTACTAACTTATATAGGCTACTGTAATTTAAAAAAATATATATACAATGTACTTTATCATATATGTTGCTACAATGTAGTGCTACCAAGGATTACATAGGACTACTTTATCATATGAAATTTGCTGACAGGTAGGGCAACCAGGCAATAGATGCCTTAGGTTAGGTAGGCTATACTATACAGACTTAAACTCTAAGATCGACACACTAACATACATAGACACAACACACACACTCAATCTTACCTGCCTGCCGTTCTACCAGCTTTGTTCTTGTAACAGTAGCAGCCCAGCACCATGGCTATGACAGCAGACACTAGAATAGCCAAGATTCCTGCCACTAGACCCGACACATCCACTCTGGGAGCTGTATCTAAAGAACCAACACAATAAATACATTTGCAATGTACATTATATTAATATTATAGCCTGTGCGATGATAAATCATCAATGCTAGCATCATCCATAGAAAAACATGAAGACAGTAGTGAGAATGTAAATGTCAACATTGACTTCGTATAGGTTTATAAAGGACCCCCCAAAAAAGATCTTACTGTGACTGCTGGAATATGTGTTCCAAAATACATTCTGGGGAATAGAAAATAGAAAATTCAATTAGTCAATTAATTGAACAAGCTTACAGTATTCTTAATGTGCGTAAATAAAACAATTTTCAACAGACTTTCATGAAAGGTACCAACACATTCACTGCCCCCTTCCCTCACCGTTTGGGCTGTGTCCTCAAACACCTCCCTGGCCTCCTCGTAGGTGCACACCTCCTCTATGCACTCCCTCTCAAGGCTGTCTGGCGTCACCAGCTCCAGGTCCCATTTGTTCCAGAGCAGCGAGCGAGACAGGTACGAGGACGCAGACTGTTGTCCCAGGAACACTGGACCCAGAAAGAGAGAGAGACATCGTGCGAGAGACAGAGAGGGAATAAGACAGACCGAGAGAGAGAGGATATTCATGAGAATGAGATTGAGGTTGATATAATCGCAATGGTGTCAGAGATAGAGACAGAGCCTCTTTCTCACACACACACTAGCAATCATTTATCACAAGTCTGACTTCGACAGACAAGAGAAAAGTCAGTATTGAATGGATAATCTCACAATCAGATAGAAATAGAAAGAGTGAAGCAAAAGGACAATTGCCTAACACAGTGGTTCCCAAACTTTTTCACTCTTCTATCATTGGGGAACACCTCCTCCCCTACACTGTCCATGACACAAACTGGTCACACCCCTCTTGTTTGAGAGAATTTTGCACATTTCAAACTTATTTCCTGCAATTCTATACATTATTCCATGGGGTGGTGACTTTTTGGACATTTTAAAGCACATTCTTGCAATTCTACACATTTTGCGATGTGGTGGAGAAAACATTTATGAGTTTTAAAGCAAGTTTCCTGCAATTCTACACATTTTGCCATGTCTTGTATGTGTTCATGTGATAACTGAGTGACAAACATTATAACAAAATCAATGGGCAAAAAAAAACCAGTTTCTGACAAGTTATAAATAGCTCTCTAAAGGTTTGCAATGACTGACATGACAATAGGAAAATTGCTGATTCACTATCCAATCACAAAATTGCACATTTTGCATTCTTCCATTACAACTTTCAAGAGTAAGTTGAAAGCCCAACATAGTACCTTAATGCCTCACAGCTTGGGAACCACTAGCCCTACATGAAAATAAGGTGAAAGGGGGTAAACTTGCCTCCAAAATAGTTTGAACTGAATGCACATTTGGACAGACACATTCTCTCCCTCTCAGTGCTAGTGTGCACACTTGAGAGTGTTAAGGACAAACAGACTCAGTGGCATGTATTCATGGATGCCAAGGGAAACCAGGCAATCCCCCCCAAAAATAATTCATATTTAGTCTCTCTGTGTTTCAAAATTTTCTTTCAATTTGCAAGAAGAGGCTGAATGTACATTATCGGAGAAAGCATCAGAAACAGTGCCCCTTTGTCTCTGTATGTGATGCCCATCTATTTGATGCTGTCTGGTCAAAAAGTGTATGACATTGTTGCCGCCTGTAGCATTGAACGCAAGGGAAGCCAGCAAACATTTGTCCTCCCTTGAAAAAAAATGATGTATAAAACAATAGCAAATCAGCGCTAAGCTAAACTGAGTGAGATCAAGTGTGAATGGTCCTGGCACAAAAAAAAAAGTGTCAAGGGAAGCCAGTTTGGATTTGGCTTCACACCAATCACTGACAGAAAAATGTGAATTGTTGTCGTTGTCCTCCGGTGGCTAGCTAGCTAAAATTGGCCCTTTCCTAACTTACCCATGGATGGAGAAAGGGATTTGGACTTGTGGTTTTACTTCATTCTCCGTACTGGCCAATGATTATAACAGAGATTCTGATCCAACTATAAATTCATACATTGTGCCCCTGGTTCGAGAGGATGAAAGTTCAATATGTAGCTAGATGTAGTAGGCTAATGTTAACTAGCTGGCTCATTGTTGCCCATGAAGTTAGCGAGCAAGCATTTTAGCCAGGTAGCCTAGAACAAAAACTAAAAATGTGTAGTGTATGACAGAGTCATAGACAATATCATCAACATCAAAGAGAGGAGGATGGCATTTCTCTACAAGTAGGGTGAGTCAACATGTTTTTTCTACACACACACACACACACACACACACACACACACACACACACACACACACACACACACACACACACACACACACACACACACACACACACACACACACACACACACACACACACACACACACACACACACACACACACACAGAGAGAGAGAAATCAGAACCATGGACAGCCACATCATATTTAGCTTACATTGATTGAACAAAGTTGTTTATTGTTATCTTTTAGTTGTCACTGTATTAGACGAAGCATAGGTGATTTGATGATGTTGAAGCTGAAATGGCACTGGAATAGGTGGAGGCAGTTCCTGTTTCTTTGCAACTTGCGGTAACTGTCCGTGGTTCTAAATCAATAGTTGTTTAGTAGTCAGAAAATGTAGGAAACATTAACTTGCTTGACGATGCTGTAGGTCATGTAACTGTTTGTTACATGCAATATGCTTTGTGGACTTCATCAGACAGAGGTTACTCTCCGGGTTTGTGATGAAACAAAAGGTGTGGTCGAATTTATTCTGTCACTGTCTCCTTATTGTCTCAGGCTTAAGCCTATGTATCACGGTGGCAATGCATATGAACTAACAGGTTATACAGCAAACAACACAATTATCACAACACATAGGTTGTAATATGGATTTTTTTTTCTGGCTTGGCTTCCCCAGAGATTTTACCCACACACTGCTACTGAACAGATGTGTGTTTACCTTCATTGTGGCTGTAGACTACTCTGGCCCAAGCCAGAGGGAGCAGCGACAGCATGCCAATACATATCTCTGCCAAGCCTGGCATTTCTCAAGCAGGAGCGTCAACTGAAACAAAATGTATTTATTCATTATTGCTCTAAATTAATATCCAATACTCAACACATTATTCAGTGATTTTTTTTAATGTAAAAAGGGCGCACACACACACCAGAAAAAGGTGATACTGAAAATCAGCCATTTTGTTTGACTATGTCGCCCTCTACAGGCGCAGGTTAAAACGAAACAAGAGCTACTTTTAGAACGTTTCTATGTAACAAAATTGAATCACATAGGAACAAAAACCTACATTGTAGCGTATCGTAGCCCTACTTATAGTAGGTAGGCCTACTTAATAATAAGAAATATAAAGAAATCACATTTGATTTTTCTATTTTAACAACATATTTGTTCGGCTGCATTGGGAAAAGAGAAAGTACAATTAACGATAATTAACTAGCATAGCTGTAGTCATATCGATAATAAACAAATGGCCAGTGATGCCAGCCCAATAATTTTGGTCGAAAATAATTGATCGTTTAGCCTAATTCGTTAAAACAAGAAAATATGATCCTTACCTTGTGTCTTTGGTGTTTCCGCCTCGAAACTTGTGAAAAACGGAATATTTAATCCTCTATTTACAACTCGCTCACCCAGGCTTTCCTTAACTTAAACAATTACTATGAGCTATTATATGCTAATTAAATTGTTTATTATAAAGTTTTTTTGTGCTAATTTACGACAGGTAAAACATCCACCCAAATGTACCTGTCAGGCAAACACCCTGCCAAAACGTCACACGACATGACATACCTGTTTTACAACATGCCTTATGCTCATGGGGGTGTGAGGGCAGAAAAGGGGAGTTTCCTGAAATTGTGTGCGCGTCAGTGTGTGAAAGAGAGGAAGAGAGATCAACCAGGATCTTGGGTACACATATCCCACATGCAAACAGTTGCCATCAAGTCACCTTAGCCTATGATAAAACTATACTTTTCTGTAAATTAAAACGTTACAGATTTGTTATGTTTACTATTGTAACGACATTCAATACTATGCTATAGCCACAGGCAGGGGGCTAAGGTGAGGAATGTATGACCCCTGGGCCCTGTCATTGAAACAGGAGCCTTATCATCCATTCATGGGTATGATGGTAAAAGAGATAACCCTTGGGGCAGTGGACTTTGGTATTGTATACTTAATACTTAGATGTTGACTTATATAAATTACAAGCAATATAGACAGCATACATGGTTCATATTTGACATTTACCTCGGCTTGATCACATTTATCAATAAAAGCAGCCCCTAAATGGCATAAGCTGCTCATCAACAGTAATGTTGGGCCCGGCGTTATAAAACAGGGGAAGGTGGTCAACCCCCTTGTCCCCCACTGACCTGATTGCAGCAAGCTTGTCTCTTTGCTGCAGAGCTGGTCTGGTGTCTCGGTTATCGAAGTGGATGATCCTGGAAAGAATGGGGAAGTTTTCCAGAGACATTGTTGCACAGAAAAGTTCTCTGCCAGTTTCTGCATCCCACAGGGTTTCTGTGGATTCCCCATTGGATCTGAAAACACCAGCAAGGATAAGAACCCCAAAGTATGCGTGTAAATGGTCCATATCCTTCCATCTCTCTCCAAAAACATGCCTTCCCTCCAAATTAGTGCAGTCCAGAATGATTTTCTGGATGGTGTCTGAGATGAACAGTTCAAAAGAAGACTTTATGTCCTGCACACGAGTAACCGCCATCTGCATCGGCCCAGGTTGCATCCTTATCACATTGGCAGCCATGCGGGCGGGTCATTCCTTTGGGCAAGAAGACCATTCAATTTCACAATTTTCTGGCATCCATATTTCTCCCCCTTGCAGGCTGCTGATGGGCTGGTCCTGGCTGCTGAAGGGCTGGTTCTGGGGCTGGCTGCTGAAGGGCTGGTCCTGGCTGCTGAAGGGCTGGTCCTGGGGCTGGCTGAGGGTCATTCTCATCTTCTCCTTCCAACTCACAGTCAGACTCCAAATTGACAGAGACAAGATCCTCATATTTCTGAAAATTCTTCATCTTCAAGTGGAAGACGCTCTTTCCACACTAGCCTCTCTCTCTGAAAAAATATTTCTAAGGCCCTCTGAACAGAGATTATTTTTGCCATGCTGATTGATTGTGGTAAGGAGCCACACATGCAAAGCTATTTATTTGTTGTGTCCCTCCCGCAATTTGCACCTGGCTGGGATGGAGTGTGGGAAAATACTGCATTTTTTTTTACAATGTATCGAAATAATGTAATGTAATAACGTTGTGTATTTTCACACACAACAAAGGGTACAGAGTGCGAGAAAAGCGGGAGACAGACAGGTTCTTGGTGCTATGTTGAAACAGCAGGCCCAAGGAGGAGGAAGACAACCTTCTTGTTTAAGTATTACTTGTTTTCACCTACACACACCTACACTTTTATTACCCTTGGGTCCAGTGGACCCCAACACCACATATGTAATATAAATGTGCAGGGGGGTGCACTCAATGAAAATGTGTTATTTTGCATGTTCTTTATAGAAAATGAGCCAAAGTCAATGAGTCTCAGGTTGAAAAAAAAAAAAAATGATACAATTAATTATTTTAGTAAACATTGAAAAATTCATCCCACAGACCCAAACACTACAAAAGGGTTAAAAGGTATTTTATTTGATATATTTGTTTAGCTTTTATTTAAGCATAGAACAATGTTGGAACGACAGGGAAGATGGAGAGGGCGAATCAAAGGGCAGTGGGCTGGATTCGAACCCATGAACCCCACAGGCTACCATACATCATATTTTTGAGCATGAACATCCCAATTCAAAACAGTCCTTTTTATTGATCTGTACATTTACATGCTCCTTTTTCTCATTGCTTTCCTGTCACCAAGCGTTCACCAATACTGTTGATGAGAAATAGTAAAGTAGAAAAATAAATTGTGTCCAGACTTGATTAGAGTAAATGTATTTTTTATTTTGACGTGTACAAAAGGTATTTGGTTTATTTCAGTACAAAATACACATGGCAGATACTGATGGATTACAGGGTGCAAGTTTGATATAGTTTGAGATTCATTGGTATAAGAATACAAACGGCGTTCTGCTGTTAAAAACATAACAGATTTAAGTACAATACTTTTTTGTGGTTTATTACACTGCATTAATAGCACTGAGTCAATGCATTATTTTATAATTAGGTAAAGAACAACGTGGGACAAATGTGGATCCAACATCAACACGGTTCTCGTTCACAAAGAAAATAAGATGGCCAGCTTTGAGAACCAATCATCAATAACTCAAATTATTAATCAAAACAGCTCAAATATTTTTAGGGTCAGAGTTGAGTCCGATTCAACTCAAATTTGGAGCAGATTCAGAATATTTCAGAACGTTAGATGGCTATCCTGCTTTGTGTGAAATATCACACAAGGGATAGTCATATGTTAATTACATCTATATGAAGGTTTGCAAGACCAGTGCTACATCCTCTCTAAACAAACAAGTTATTTCATGACAGACACATGAAGTTTACAGAAGTTAAATCAGGAAGGCTGGTCTGACTGTTCGAGTAACTTCATGTAAGCAAAACATAACTTACTTAGCTTCCTATTGTATGGACATATTGGGAATGAATACGAACGTATTATCATCAGCATAGCGTCATCTCTTTCCTATTAGCCACGTCCGGAATGTAATTCACCCATTTAACGTATAGCCTATCAGCACCGCACAGTAATGCCCATTCCTCATGCTTGCTGTTCAGCCTATGGGATCACTCTTGCAATTATCACCATCATCTCTCTCAACCAATGGGCGTAAATCTTGGGATGTATTTATATGTCAACTTACCCATGTTCTGTCACTTTCTGTTTTTGATGTTGATGCCTTGTCTGAAGCTTTTCAGCAGATTTTCATTAGCTTTGACTCATTCATTTAATACCATTCAAAAACGATCTCATTGATGTACATGGTTGGTAGCGGTGTGACATTTAAACATTTGCAAAGAGCATAACAATAGAAATGACTTAAAAAGCAGGCCTACACCTGAATGCATATACAAAAGTACCTGGACATGCCTAAACATCCACCCAGTCATTTTAAAATAAACAATAGCACTTTAGTGTCAAACTACTTTTGCCTACGTTGAAGTTGTGCAAAAAAAATATGATATATTCTGTGGTCATGGATACCACACTGTGAAAAGTACCAGTCTTTCAAACACATCGTTTCACTCTCATTCTGCTTCAGCTCTCCCTCTTTTCCATGCAGTCTTTTAAAAATCTAATTTGTCGATTCAGTTTAACCGGGCTCCTTTCATTTTCTGTTGTAGGTATGAATGATAGCACCCTCTAGTTCCTAAATGATCCATTCCTTCCAGCAATGTCAAATCAGTGACTTCCATCAGGTTGACCCAATGTAGGAAGCTACCCAAAACACAGTATATGTGAGATCTCACTCTTTACCATCCCTACTCTTTCTTTCTTCAGTCTGTAGACTCATCTCTCGCTCTCTTCTCATCTAGGCCAAAGGCCTCTCCCTTTACATCCTTGCACAATAATGAAATAATACCACAAATACAAAAAAAGTATATAAAAAAAAAGTTTGAAGATGCTAATTTATAAGTGTGAATGAAAACACATCACTCCACCACTTTGCCCACCATTGCCGTAAGCATCCCTGCCCAATTCCCCAAACCTCACCATACAGTTTTTGCATTTCCAAGTGTATATCTCTCCCCTCCCTTGCCAAATCCTCCCATTTCCCTCCAGGTAAGTCAGACAAGACTTGTATCAGTGGTGAGGTGAGGGGGTTTTGGTCTCTGTGACAACAGTGCTATGCCATGGGAGGGGGCAGTTAAAGGAGGGTGCAGGGGCAGCCACCGCTCTTCCGTTTTCCTGTGTGGTTTGCAGGTAGAGGGGGACTCTCAGTCTCCTGAAACTTTCTGTGTTTTTAAAAGAGAGAGAAAAAGAGAGAGAAAGCATTGGATACTTTGACTCAGGAGTAGGCTATAATGAACACTAAAATGTCTGTCCCTCAACTCTGCCTCTGGTCACCAACACTTCTAATCATCTAGCTATAAACATGATGACCTATAATAAAGTATCTTACAGCTTTCTAGCTGTTAACGTTACCTTATAGCTCGCACCACCTCCAGGAAGGCTTCGTCTACGTTGTAGCGGTTCTTAGCCGAGGCCTCCATGTAATGGATCCTGTTCTCTCTGGCAAAGCCCTGGGCCTCCTCTCTGGAGATCTACAGACAGTACAGAGAGAGAGGTACATGCACTCAGGTTAAAAAGCACCTGCCAGGCCAGCAGCAGTTTCATTTCCTTATTCCGGTAAACTGAGTTAAGAGTAAGGTGGTGGTATTTGATCTAGCCAAAGAAACACTTGTAGCCACTCGCCACCTGTTGGCAACTCAAAGGTATTTGAGGCTGGAGAATTTGAACCAGTAGGATCTAAATTGGCATTATTATAGCTAGCAGAAGATCTCCTTTAACATGACAGAGTGAGAGTGAAAGCCAGTACCGCTCTCGACTGGTCCAGGTCAGCCTTGTTCCCCACCAGCACCATGGGGAAGTCATCCCGGTCCTTCACTCTCAGTATCTGGGTGTGGAACTTGTGGATCTCATTGTAACTGAAAAAAGGGAAGGAAAGTGGCCGAAACGAGAACACATTAGGAACTGATCATAAGTGCTTTATGTCCTTAAAAAGGTACAATCCATTAGTTCAATTTACTGTTAAAAATAATAATAATAAAAAAGCCGCCTTGTGGAGGACTGTCAGGAGAGACTCTTTGCGAGTGTATATGCCCCTTAAAACAAATGGGCATATTCATTGGCATAAATCCAACTACTGAGTTGTTTTATTGTATACTCTTATTTTAAATGTACAAAGACAAGAGCACAGTGACAAACATTCATTCAAACATAACAACAAACAATAGAAGTGAGAGGGGTAGACTGGGTCTTACCAGGACACAAAGGACACCCATCGAGCCCTACCAAAGCAAGCCAGGCATCCTGTATAATCTGTCAGGAGTCAAGACTTGGGGGGCTACAGTTCATAAATAAATATGGATAATTGTTATATTAGGCTATGCTCTATGGTTTACATATGTTCTTAGAATGTGAATTCTGTTTAGGTGCAATTGCACCAATCCACCTTTCATCTCATAGAGAACTACTACAGCAGCTCATTATGCTGCCTGTATTTGACACCGTGTCATGAATGCTACTCTTATGAGGTGAATGCCTATAACAAGTCTCACTTCCCCTAGTTACTGTAGCATCACTCTGTGATTAGGGTTGCACACAGAAAACACTAGTGTAATACTGACCATGGCTTGAACGCCTCGACACTTGAAGGAATGAATGATCATGAGTGTACCGCAAATAGGGACGTTAACAGTTAACCGTTACATCGGTTAGCTGCCGAAAATTCATTTGACAAGTCATGCTTATCAGGGATCACCAATTTCATCTTGAGTGAATGGTCGGGGGGACAGAACATAAAACATTTAAAAAGTTTAGACTGCAAATTGATCACAAGAAGCCAAAACAGATATGTTTGACTAAAATAATCATTTCAAACCTTGATTACATTAGGGAACATTGCCCTGCGTAGGGTGCCGTCTTTTGGATGGGAAGTTAAACGCGTATCCTGACTCTGTGGTTATTCAAAATCCTTTGGCGCTTATTGTGTCATGGCAAAATGTTCTACCTGGCAACACTCCATCATGGCCAACTAATCATCCCTTTCATTCCTAATTGGCATATATCACTCCTCACCTGATGTGTAGTGAGAGTTCTTGTACAAAAAATGGTCACCTTGTATCACTGAGGTGGATGAGGTGAGTTTCCCCCTACTATAAATAGCACTTTGAGTACCTCAGTTGGAAGAAAAGTGCTATATAAACCCAATCAATTATGAATATTGAATATGATAACATTGTCTCTCCATAATGCAAGAGAATAGATTTCCAAAATTTAAAAAAATCACTTGGAGCTGATTTCCTGGTGTTTTTACAGTCATGTCCAACAAATATATATATATTTTTTTTAAATGTATTTTTTGCTCAGAAAATTTGGGGGTGGGCAAATAGAAACACCCACAGGCCAAATTCAGGCCGGCAGTTTGGGAACCCAGGTGTTTTGGTTACTTTGCGTCATTTTTCTACATTGAAATTGTGCATGTGTATTTTCATTAGTCTTCACGCATTCTATTTATTACAAGTGCACAGCAGAGAGCCTACTTTGAGGAGAGGAATAGCCTACCAGACAGCGCGAGAGTAACTCCTCAAAAAGCCTGTAGGCTACTGGAGTGAAACCTGCTTTTGTGAGCCCAGTCAATGCACAACAAATAACATTTCTAAATGTGTTATAAACTTGTGGCCACGATTAAAAAGGAGATATTCTTTATTTCTCAATCTCAACTTGTAAAGCCTCCCATTCGCCATGAGTTCTTAATGAAAAATGCCCGTGTATGGTATGCATGCATGGTATCCGAAGAGGCAAAGCGCCAAAATCTGTCCAATGCATTTCTATGGGCTTATTTTGGGCCTAAGCTTGTCGCCTGCCTTCCTGGCTTGGGACGACTCCCCTTGTTAAAACAGAAACATACGCATCTCGTCATTGCATACATACATAGTTTCTGTTGGTCACGCCATTTTACTGTTTGGAAAAAATTTAACTGTTCGTTGACCGGTTAATGAGGGTCAGTTAGTCGGCAGCTAAATTTACCAAAATGTGCATCCCTAATCACAAACAGTGACGTTGCCTTCCTGAAACCTTGATTACTGTAGCCCTGACAAATGCTTTAGCTCTGAGGACTTCAGAGTATGTTGTGTAGTTGGGAACACTGGTTTGAATCTACAGTTTGCCTGTGACTTGAGATAAACTGTGTACATGCATCCACCCAAACAGACACACACAAAATTCTTACCTGCCAGTGTCATTCAGAGCGAACACCAGCAAGAAGCCTTCCCCTGAGCGCATGTACTGCTCCCTCATTGCCCCAAACTCCTCCTGACCTGCTGTGTCCAAGACTGACAGACACACACACACAAAGAGATTCAGATGTACATACACGGGGATGAATATGGATAGTGACAAAACAGTGCATTCGGAAAGTATTCAGACCATTTCAACATTTTTGTGTTCCTCAATCTACACACAATACACCATAATGACAAAGCAAAAACAGGTTTTTTGTTGTCTTGTTGGATGGTGAACCTTTCCCCCATTCTGAGGTCCAAAGCAGGTTTTGATCTAGGATCTCAGTACTTTGCTCCATTCATCTTTCCCTTGATCCTGACTAGGTCTCCCAGTCCCTGCTGCTGAAAAACGTCCCCACAGTATGATGCTGCCACCACCATGCTTCACCATAGTGCCAGGTTTCCTCCAGATGTGACGCTTGGCATTCAGGCCAAGGAGTTCAATCTCGGTTTCATCAGACCAGAGAATCTTGTTTCTCATGGTCAGAGTCCTTTAGGTGCCTTTTGGCAAACTCAAAAAAAGGCTGTCATGTGCCTTTAACTGAGGAGTGGCTTCCGCCTGGCCACTCTACCATAAAGACCTGATTGGTGGCATGCTGCATTGTTGTCCTGCTGGAAGGTTCTCCCATCTCCAGAGAGGAACTCTGGAGATCTGTCAGTGACCATTGGGTTCTTGGTCACCTCCCCGACCAAGACCCTTCTCCCCCGATTGCTCAGTTTGGCCGGATGGCCAGCTCTAGGGAGAGTTTTGGTGGTTCCAAACTTCTCCCATTTAAGAATGATGGAGGCCACTGTGTTCTTGGGGACATTCAAATGCTGCAGATATTTTTTGGTACTCTTCCCCAGATATGTGCCTCGACACAAGCCTGTCGTCTCGGAGCTCTACGTACAATTCCTTCGACATCATGGCTTGGTTTTTGCTCTGACATGCACTGTCAACTGTGGGACCTTATAGACAGGTGTGCCTCTTACCAAATCATGTCAAATCAATTGAATTTACCACAGGTGGACTCCAATCAAGTTGAAGAAACATCAAGGATGATCAATGGAAACAGGATGCACCTGAGCTCAATTTCGAGTCTAATAGCAAAGGGTTTGAATTTTTATAAGGTATTTCGGTTTAAAAAAATTGAATACATTTGCATACATTTCTAAAAACCTGTTTTTGCTTTGTCATAATAGGGTATTGTGTGTAGATTGATGAGGAAACAAAATAATTTAATACATTTTAGAATAAGGCTGTAATATAACAAAATGTGGAAAAGTCAGGGGGTTTGAATACTTTCCGAATACACTGTAGATGTGACATATTTGTTCAAGTAGAAATTACACTGACTCAGATTTTCACTTTAAAATGTATGCCAAACAACAGCCATTGATTTCAAAGTTCAAACCATACAACTCTATGCACAATTTACACAAAACATTTCATAAAAACACATTCACTGAAAGAACTGTGCGGATGCAAAGTTTCTAAAACAATTATGGTAAATCTGTTTTATTATGCAAACACGTTTTCCAAAAACTGTTAAATATCTGCTCCCAATTAAGGTTCAAAGATGTCTGCTGAAAGAGTAGTGTGTCAAATTATGACATGACACCTTGAGTTTAAAATAAATAAATATTTAGGTTATTGAACTACAGTAGAATTGGATGTACATGTTTTAAAATGAACCTTTACTTAACTAGGCAAGTCAGTTAAGAACAAGTTCTTATTTACAATGACGGCCTACACCGGCCAAACTCGGATGACGATGGGCCAATTGTGCGCCGCCCTATAGGACTCCCAATCATGGCTGGTAGTGATACAGCCTGGAATCGAACCAGGGCATCTGTAGTGACGACTTTAGCACTGAGATGCAGTGCTTTAGACCGCTGCACCACTTGGGAGCCCTGATCTGTACTATACAGAAATACATAATTATGGATATAAATATCATTCTCTTCATAATGATGTATCCTGAACCATTCAGAGGTGTGGGGAACAAATATAGAACAAAGTGAGGATAAAACAACAGAAGAGGACATAGAGCGACAAAGAACAGATCAAAAGAGGAAGAGCTTGCGTGCAGTGGTGGAAAAAATACCCAATTGACATACTTGAGTAAAAGTAAAGATACCTTAATAGAAAATGCCTCAAGTAAAAGTGAGTCACCCAGTAAAATACTACTTGAGTAAAGTCTAAAGGTATTTGGGTTGTAAATATACTTAAGTATCAAAAGTAAATGTAATTGCAAATATAAGCAAGTATAAAAAGTAAAAAATCATTTCAAATTCCTTATATTAAGCAAACAGCACAATTTTCATGTAAAAAATAAATAAACGTATAGAGTGCTCCTGGCTCTCTCCAACACTGACATCATTTACAAACGAGGCATTCATGTTTATTGAATCCGCCAGATCAGAGGCAGTAGGGATGACCAGGGGTGTTCATGATAAGCGCATGAATTTGAACATTTTCCTGTCCTGCTAAGCATTTAAAATGTAACGAGTAATTTTGGGTGTCAGGAAAAACATAGAGTAAAAGGTACATTATTTAAAAGTAGTCAAAAATATAGTATAGATACCACCAAAAATTGTAGCTGCGTGCCAAAGCTAATTTGGCGATTTTCGAAAGGATCTTTGGTTTGTAAGTGTAGTGCTCTGAACCAGGCTTGGATATTGTTTCCCCTTTCTTGAAGCGGCTGAGCGCCATTTGATGAACATTAAATATAATTTAGATTTTTCAACTTAAAAAGCCAACTCTTCCTCTGTTTACACCACCCCTCGCTGCCGCATACATCGGAACCCCACTGGACCGATCACAGTGGTGGAGAATGCGGGCACCAGAAGTGGTGACAAATTGTTAAAATGGATGGCTATGTGCACTATTGCGCAAAAGGAAAGCACAGACATCAAGAATTTAAGTGGCCATGCTGGCTCAGGCAGGGAAGGAGAGTAAGCCCAGAGTGGGGACTCATATACCTAGGCTACAAGAATAGGATGATGACATTGAGGCCTATCTGCTTTCATTCAAGGAGGTCAGCAGTAAGAGGACTATGGGCCCCGGAGCGGTGGGCAGGAATGCTGGCCCCATTTCTGTCCGGGTGTGCGCAGGCTGCGTATTTCAACCTGGATCCTGCAGAAGCAGAGGACTAAGAAACTAAAAGCCAAAGTTTTATCCTGTCTGAATCCACAGGCCAAGCATTTCTACGAGTGGACCTTCGATAGCAACGAATCAGCAATAGCCCAAACGTACAAACTAACACGGCTGACCAAGGGTTGGCGAGAGATGGTGTTTCCGGTGCTAGGAGCTTGGGCATACATCATGGCAGTGTCCATTTAATGACGAACCCATGCCCACCGAGCCTTACTCCGGATCAAGGGGCGCACATCCATGTAATCTATCCCCGCAGTGTTGGACAATAGAGGGAGCCCCGGCCATAAAAGTCCAAGGAGAGGATGCAGAAGCAATGCTCGACTCGGGTAGTAAGATTACCCTAGTTCGGTCACAGGAGGGAGATGTGTCAGGAACAGATGTCAGTCTCCTGTATCCATGGGGACGCAGTGGAGCAGGTTAAGTTAGTTACGCAGAGGCAAGTAGACTATGAAGGTGTGGGTGGTGAATCACTTACTGGTATCGGTACTGCTATGGAGAGACAAATCTGTTTGAGAGTTCGTTGCGGATTAAACAGAACCGCCCCAAGCCCACACCGGCGAGCATAAGCAATGCGAAGCAGTCACTGGCACACTCATAGAAAACACATCCCCAAAAGGCGCACACCCGCCGTGCCCCACTGGCACTACTGGGAGAAGTCTCTTTCACCCAGATCGAGTGCAGGGGAGGAGGAAAAGAAAATTCAAAATCAGAGGCTCAGGCAGCTGTTTCAAGAAAATACAGAGGATACATGCCCAGGTCTCTCAACGGAGAGCGGAGGAGACCAAGGTCCTGCACGGGCCCTGGTAAGAATAGACAGACAATTCTTTCATTTACCTGATGAGTTGACAAGACAGTTTGGCACCGCACAGCTGCAGGACCCGGACCTTGTCTCAGCACAGCGCAGAGTGAAGGTGACAGATGGGAAGCACATGGAGGACATCAATCCCCCTTATTACTAGAGGGCTTACTGTACTGGTGGTTAAGAGAAGAGGCGAAGTGCTAGAGCTAAGGTACTGTACCTGGCACATTCACGTGTTGAGAGGCCACTTGGTAGTAGACAAAACTAAAGAGCACATGAGTAGATTCTACTGGCCCTGCATTACAAGTGATGTAGAGAAATACTGCAAGTCATGTGACAAGTGCCAAAAGAATGCCCCCAAAGCCAATTACAGAAACACACTCATCCCACTCCCCATCATTGAAACGCCCTTTGAGCGGATAGCCATGGATCTGGTAGGTCCTATTTTGAAAATATCCTGGGGGCACAATTATATACTAGTTAGAGGTCGACCGATTAATCGGAAAGGCCGATTAATTAGGGCAGATTTCAAGTTTTCATAACAATCGGAAATCTGTATTTTTGGGAGCCAATTTGCAGATTTGTTTTTATATACCTTTATTTAACTAGGCAAGTCAGTTAAGAACACATTCTTATTTTCAATGACGGCCTAGGAACAGGGGGTTAACTGCCTCGTTCAGGGGCAGAACAACAGATTTTCACCTTGTCAGCTCGGTGATCCAATCTTGCAACCTTACAGTTAACTAGTCCAACGCAATAACGACCTGCCTCTCTCCTTGCACTCCACAAGGAGACTGCCTGTAACGCGAATGCAGTAAGCCAAGGTAAGTTGCTAGCTAGCATTAAAAACGTATCTTATAAAAAACAATCAATCATAATCACTAGTTAACTACACATGGTTGATGATATTACTATATATTATCTAGCGTGTCCTGCGTTGCATATAATCTGACTGAGCATACAAGCATCTAAGTATCTGACTGAGCAGTGTTAGGCAGAAGCAGGCCTAACACAGGCCCAACTCAACCATTCATTCAAACAGCACTTTCGTGCGTTTTGCCAGCAGCTCTTCATTGTGAGTCAAGCATTGCGCTGTTTATGACTTCAAGCCTATCAACTCACCAGGTTGAGGCTGGTGTAACTGATGTGAAATGGCTAGCTAGTTAGCGGGGTGCGCGCTAATAGTGTTTCAAACGTCACTCGCTCTGAGCCTTCAAGTAGTTATTCCCCTTGCTCTGCATGGGTAACGCTGCTTCGATGGTGGCTGTTGTCGTTGTGTTGCTGGTTCGAGCCCAGGGAGCAGCGAGGAGAGGGACGGAAGCTATACTGTTACACTGGCAATACTAAAGTGCCTATAAGAACATCCAATAGTCAAACGTTAATGAAATACAAATGGTATAGAAGGAAATAGTCCTATAATTCCTATAATAACTACAACCTAAAACTTCTTACCTGGGAATATTGAAGACCCATGTTAAAAAGGAACCACCAGCTTTCATATGTTCTCATGTTCTGAGCAAGGAACTGAAACGTTAGCTTTCTTACATGGCCAATATTTCGCTTTTACTTTCCTCTCCAACACTTTGTTTTTGCATTATTTAAACCAAATTGAACATGTTTCATTATTTATTTGAGGCTAAATTGATTTAATTGATGTATTATATTAAGTTAAAATAAGTGTTCATTCAGTAGTTGTAATTGTCATTACAAATAGATTTTTTTTAAATGTAAATCGGCCGATTAATCGGTATCAGATTTTTTTGGTCCTCCAATAATCGGTATCGGTGTTGAAAAATCATAGTCAGTCGACTTCTAATACTAGTGGTAATTGATTTTGCCACATGCTACCCCAAAGCCATACCCCTGCATAATATGCTTTGCGTAACTTTGGGTCTGCAGGTCGTCTAGAGTTAGAGAGTTGGGCCAGTAACCGAAAGGTTGCTGGATCAAATCCACAAGCTGAAAATAAAAAATAAAAAAGTTGTTCTGCCCCTGAACAAGGCAGTTAACCCACTGTTCCCCGGTAGGCCGTCATTGTAATTAAGAATTTGTTCCTAACTGACTTGACTAGTCAAATAAAAAGGTTAAATATTTTAACATTAAAATTAAATACATTTAAATACATTTAATAATGTCTACTAAAAGGTATTGCTAAAGAGTTGTTTGATGTTTTCCTGAGTCGGCATACCCTCCTCTATTTTGACCGACCAGGGATTGTGTTTATGTTCCGCACAATGAAAGACTTTTGTGCCTTGTACCAGGTTAAACAGATACACACAAGCATATCACATCCTCAGACAGATGGTTTATGCGAACGCTTGAATAAAACTGTAAAGTCGATAATAAAGAAGGTTGTGGAACGGGACGGGAGGAACTGGGACATATTATTACCTCACTTGTTTGCTCTTAGGGTGGTGCCCCAGTTGCCAACGCGCTTCTCCCTGTTTAAACTGTTATATGGGAGGCCGTGCCGAGGGATTCTGGACCTCGCCAAGGAGGCGTGGGATGCCCAGCCGTGTCCCCACAGAACTGATTGAGCATGTCATCCTAATACAAGAACGGATGGCCGCGGTATAGCCAATAGTGGAGGAACACATGGAGAGCGTGCAGCAAGCGCAACAAAGAGCCTGTAACAGGACTGCCCAGAGCCAAAGTTTTAATGCAGAAGATAAGGTACTCCTTTTAATTCCGAAAGCGGAACATCAGCTCTTAGCGCACTTGAGGGGTCCATACGAAGTAATGGCAAGAGTATGCCCTGTAAACTACAGTTGGGCAGCCAGGTAGGAGAAAACCTGAACAGCCATATCACATCAACCTAGAGTACCATGAGATAAGATGTGATGTTCTGCTCCCTACCCGCAGCCCAACAAGATCAACCCCCGCTAGAGATGCAGGTAGTGAAGTCGCTGACACACCAACAAGACCTATGGGCCCTTGTGGTCTGACACCAGGAAGTATTCTCTTCCCTCACAGGGAATACAAATCTCCTCCAGCAACATATATACACAGAGCCAGGCAAGAGTGAACTTAAGGCCTTACAGAATCCATGCTGCGGGACAAACAATAGTCAGAGGTGGTGAGAGAGATGCTGGGTTGGGGAGTTAGAGGCGTCTCACAGTGCCTGGTCAAGTCTGTTAGTTCTCGTTCTGAAGCCAGAAATTCTGTAATCTGTAACGACCTCCGAAGCCTGAACGACATCTCCAAATTCGAACACAATGCCCAGGGTAGATGAGCTGATAGAACGATTGGGAAAGGCGAGCTACACAACTATGCTAGATCTCACGAAAGGCTATTAGCAGGTGCCCCTGGCCACAGAAGACAGGGAGAAAAAGGCGCTCTACGCCAGACGGACTTTTCCATTACACTAAATTACTCGTCGGGTTTCATGGTGAGGCCGCCATGTCACAGAGGTTAATGGAACAGCTACTCAGACCCCACCAAGCCTACGTGGCCACTTACATCGACGACATGTTGATCCATAGTGAATAAAGGGAGATGCACCTACAACAGGTACGGGCCATGCTGGGGAGCCTAAGGAGAGCAGGCTTGACAGCTAACCCTAAGAAATGCAGGTTCGGGTTAAGTGAGGAAGAATATCTTGGGTACACTATTGGGAGTGGTGTCATTCACCCCCAGACAAAGAAAGTGGCGGCTATCCAGGAGTGGCGAACGCCGGTGCGTAAAAAGTAGGTGCGCTCCTTCTTAGGGCTCACAAGTTACTATCGGCGCTTTATACCCAACTATGTCTTTATAGCCGCTCCATTGTCCAACCTGACCAAGAAAGACCTACCCGCACAGGTGAGATGGACTCAAGCAGCAGAGCTAGCTTTCCAAAAGCTAAAAGAAGCCCTGTTTGCAAAACAAGGACTAAGAGCACCAGACTTTGGACTTCATTGTCCAGACGGATGACTATGACGTTGGCATCGGAACGGTGCTCTCCCAGGGAGTGGGAAAGGTCAAACACCCAACAGACTACATCAGCTGTAAGCTCCCAGAGAGGGAAAATAAGTTGACCAAGAAGGGCTGGCTATAAAATGGGCACTCACCTACCTCAGATATTATCTGTTGGGAAGAATATTCACTCTCATGACTGATCATGCGCACTCACCTGGATGGCAAGAAACAAAGAGAATAACAGTAGGGTATCTAGATGGTTCTTGAGCTTGCAACCCCTCCATCATCCACAGATCCGGGGTCCATCACGGAAATGCATGCGCGCTATCCTGCCGCAACACAGTGGATTTTGAACCGGCCGAGTGCCATTCGGGGAACATTAAATATATCATTTCTATTTTGCAACTTACAAAGCCAACTCTTTCTCCATTTACACCACCCCTCGCTACAGCATAGATCGGAACTCGACTGAACCGATCACAGTACACAAAAAGTAGAAATATTCAATATCCTTATTTGCATTGTTGGGTATTATCCTACACACTGGGTATTTATTCTAATGAACAAACAAACAAGACCAGATTTGGTTGGTCCGGACCAGACCAAATCTGAACCAATCATAGACGTCTATTTTTCTCAGGTTTGGACATTATGGTACAGCACAGTAGATATGTTCAGTACAGTATACAGTACTCTAGTGTGCTCTGCTGTACTAACTTTTCTATACTGTACTGTCAAAACTTGTGAAACATAGACGTCTATGATTCGTTCAGATTTAGTCTGGCCAGGGTGGACTGACCAAATTTCAATTACTTTTCAACATCCACAAAGGTCCGATATCAGTTGGTGTTCATTGGTTGAGGATGCTTGTTACAGTATATGGAAAGAGGGTAGGTGTCATGGTAGGTGTCAGTAACATGCTGACCAGACCGGACACGTCGCGTGCGTGACCATTGCAAAATAAATGTACACATACATGTTATTCAATCATTGCACCCACACTGCTCGCGGGTGTCAGAGAGCGGCTGGGTGACCAGGCTCCAAAATAGAAATTGGTTCCATTTTTGACACTCAAGTCCGGCCACTCCCATCTCCTCATTGGTTTTTAGAAGCATATACCCACGTGCCATCTTCTCATAGGTTTTTAGGGAATGCAAAAGGTGGCTGATGTTTTTCTAAGTAAATTTTTTTTGGACTTCATTGTCCAGACGGATGACTATGACGTTGGCGTGTGGGTGATTTAAAGATTAACTTAGGTCCACACTCCAGTAGGTTGTAGTAATGCTGTAAAGTTGGTTGCCAAACGCGATATTAAGTCCAAAATAAGAAGATGCCTGAGGAAGGAGGAGAGATGACGAGAAATGAATTTGGTTTACTGTTTTATCTGTGGACTAATTGTCGGAGTAGAGGACTTTGTGCATTTCAGGTAAAATAATAACCCAACCCAACCCAGGACAAATTAGCTAGCAACAGCAAGCTAGCTAAATTGCCATAAATGGTTAATGCTTTTCGACCTGTCCCCAAATTAATATAATTGGTTCAGAGTTTGTTTTGATATTTCAACCTGCGTGTCCTGATCACTTCTGGTGTGGGTGAACAAAATCAACATGCGTGCGATGGCGGACGTACGTACACGCAAGCCCAGTTTGGTCAGCAAGTAAGAGTTGTGAGAGGTGACATTAACTGTAGAGAGAAAGAAGAGTGTGGCAGAAAGATAGAGAGAGAGAGAGAGAGAGAGAGAGGGGTTGTCCAGACTGTTTACACAGTCTTGCTTTGACCACCAGACAACAGAAAGAGAAATAAAGAGCATGGTGCTTGCAACGCCAAGATTGTGGGTTTGATTCCCACGGGGGATCAGTATAGGAAAGGATAAAGAACGTCTGCTAAATTATTCAAATGTGAAAGGTTTGTGACTTCTATTACTTCCCATTTTAGCCAATTCAATCGCAGTAATTCCGTTACTGATTGTTCGGATTTGGTAACAGAATTACTTGTTTGAATCACTTAATAATTCATAAACAAACTTGATAGCTGTAAAACCCCTATAACTAATTATTAGGTCTACCTTTGCTTGTTACTTATGTGAACTTTCATTATCCTCCTTAGAAAATATCTTAAAGATATGTGGGTTTCTGGTAACAGAATTACAAGACAAGGCAAATAATTTACCATGAACTAAATATAAGTGTTGATATTAGTTAGCAGGGGTCTTTACGATACTTATTGGGTTTTGATATATCAATAATACCTTAAAAAAAAATCTAGTAGATGTTGTTTAAGACCCCTTTTCCATCTGTTCGACCAGAAATCAAAGCCTTGATTATTCCTTATTTTTAAGATGGAAAATAGTTAAATGTGTATATGTCTTCATTTAGAAAAAAAGATGTAAATGCCCAGGGTTAACTGACTCGACAGAGGCCATAGTACACTTACATATTGTTATATCCATTGAATATGAACACAAACACTTTTTCTATGGCATAGTGAAAAGACTACACCTTGGCTTAGAGCATCAACATCTGCCAACTGCAAGTTATAACAGAGCAGATGTGGGTGAATCGTACAGACAGATTTGGCCTTGCTCGCTCACTGGCTCAAGTAGTTTACGCTTCCCCTCTATTCTTGGAGCAAAGACTGTCAGTAAACCTACATACAGTATGACTTACTGTCTAATCGTGTCTCTTTCCCATCCACTGTGCATATCTTGGTGTAGGAGTCCTCGATGGTGGGGTCATAATCCGATACAAAGTATGACTGCGAAAGAGATAGGAGAGCATGGGTGAATACTGTGTGTATTTGTTTTCTGGTCAAATTTGTGATTTGGTGGTTATGAGGAAAGAAATGTTTTTAACAAAATAGCCTACACAGCCAGAATAGTTTACACTATTTGGCCTATATGGGTTAATATGCACATTTTAAATTACCACTACAACATACTCGTCATGTCAGAAGATATGACAAATTCAAGACAAACAACACACAGTTGACAATGTCCAAACAGTTGGGGGATTCTCTCTCACCTGAATGAATTGTATGGTCAAGGCGCTTTTCCCCACACCGCCCCCGCCCACGACGACCAGTTTGAATCTCTCCTCCTCAGCAGACATGATTAGTTTCGTAAAATACTTTCAACGGTTGTCTATCTTTTGAAAAACGAAATGATAAAACTGAGTAGGTGATAGGATATATTTATGACGTGAAATTTTGTAATGCACAGGGGGGAAAAAAATGAAAGTCCACTTCAACGATTGAGCAAACTACTTTTATCAAAGTAGCTCAAAGAAAAGTCCGAGAAGGAAGCAGAGTTTGGTTTTACCTCGGTGTTACGCCAATATATTTAACTTGAATTAACTAGGATAGGTTTACAATATCTCAAATGTAAAAATGTAGTTAGTTTTCTGATAATATTTCATAACATTGAAAAGCTTACGGTTGTAGTCTGGCCCAGTGTTGTAAACTATCCTCAAAAGTAGTCTAACCCCAATAGAGTTTCGTACCACTGCTCCTAAAATGTGTAGGTCGCTACATAACCCGGTAAAATAGAAATAAAGTATTATTGTTAAAAAATCTAATGGTTTATCGGACTATCTCTCATAATTTTTGTCGGGTGAAAAGCCTTCCGCACCCGCCTCAAGTAAATTAGGCTATCGATGCCAACTTTGACTCCAGAAGAAGAAAAAAAATATGAGCTTGATTATCAACTACCCCGTCAAACTTTAACACGCTTGTCTAACTTTCATTATCTCTAGATTGATTAATCTACATATCTCTGCAGGAGCATTATATAACAGCTTTTGTGATATCTAAATTACTGGGTTATATTTGGCGACGTCTTCATTTTTTCCTCGTCTTCACTGACTTATTTTTTCATCGCTCCAAGGCAACTTTTTTTTCTCAACCAAGAAGGGTTTCTCGAAATCTCATGCGTATGTAAAACCAGGCGTGTCTTAACGACACTGTTTCCTCATTGTATAAATTTTCACGCTTCTCCCTCTTTTCATTAATTAACAAAGGCTCTATTAGAATGAGATACATTCTAAAATGTGTATTTAATCAACACTGCACGTTTATTCATTAAACTGAAACAATATGGTTTAACCAGATTTTAAATGAGTGAACCATAGTATTCACACATTGTGTACTACCTTATTTGGCCATTGAGCCCAGTTGTATGTAGGTCTAGTCAGTCATTTGGTTAGTGGGGAATTTTACAGCAGGGTGTACATATAGCTAGAGCAGGGGAGTAGACCTATAAAGATACTTTGCAATGTATTGTGGGGTGTATTGATCCTTGGCACATGGAATGTTTTATAACCCCTTTATTTATTTTTCACAGTTTAGTACTTCAGCTTATGCATTTGAGTGTATTGTATGATTACCCTCAAACGACTTTAGCCTACCTGTTGAGAATATGAGGAGATATTGGAGGGAAAACTCCTAGCGTACAGTATTTTATACTAATAGTTTATGACAGGTAAAACATTCTTGTCTTCCTTTCTCTTCCTGATTTGCCCATCCCCTCAACCGGATGTGACTCATTTACATGGGCATGTTGCTCATTTTTACCACACCCACATTCACCCACAACCCCTCCTTATTAACCCAAACAATTTGTTGATGTTCAAGGGCAGACTGCATTCTTGTAATATTTTATAAAATAAGTGAATAACCATATCAGTCTGAATTGTGAATCAGATGTTTTCCTCATAGGCCTAAATTATTGTAAATGTCTGGTGAAATTCATCAGAGATTAGTCAGAATAGAAAAGCCAGGAGAGAACATGAGTAAAATATGTACTTTAATGAACACTATGATCCCATTACAAACAACAGTGCCAAAATACCATCCTCAAAATATCAATTTTATAAATAACAACAATAAACTGATCACTTTATTCACGTCAATCAACAAATAAAAATCAACATAATCAAGCCTAAATCCATGAGCATTGTGTTGGAGGCATAAACTGCTCCTATATGTAATATATATAGTGCTTTTGAAGGAAGTCAACAATAAATTGGCATTTATAGGACAAAGCATTCACTCAGAGCTCTGTGAACATGGTATGGGCAGACAAATATTTGACATGCAGTTATGTTCTTCAGTTCCTCACATGCATGCACGCACACACAAACACACACACACATACACACACAAATCAATTTCATGGCATTTATCAGCCCTCTCTCTGTCCTCACCAGTGGTCTCTTACCGCATCAGCACCTATAGGGCAGAACAGCCTCTCCCACTTTGATCCGGGGGCCAAGCAGAACCCCCAACAGCATCTTCTCCCCCCAGCCCAGCAGCTTGTTGACAGTTAGGTTGAGAGGAGACAGGAGGCCCTGTTCAGCATCCACTCCTTCCTCAGCCTCCACTGCAGATGCAGACAGTTTAGCTGTTGGCGACACCTGCTGGTCAACTATGATACTGAGCTGGTTCAAAACAGAACTACTGCACAGGCTCCCAGTTAGTGTCTCCCTCTCTGCTCTTCCCTTGCTGTGGTCCTTCCCTGTCTTTGGAGTTGAGTTAGGCCTCCCCTTCTCCACGCTCTGACAACGGCTGGGCTCTCTTTTACCCTGGCCTCTTCCAGCTCTCTCTACCTTCATCTGGGTTCGGGAGGAGCAGTGATTGGACCGACCTGCTGCTTTGCCACAGAATGTGCTCCTCTCTCTCTGTTGTACGTCTGTCTGTGAGGACGAAAGGGCCACTGCCGAAGGCTTTCTACCGTGCCTTTTTGAACCACCGTTGCCTTCTGACTCCCTCTTGTGGATGGTGTTGGAAGCGCTGGAGCGTGAAGGCTTGTGGCTAATGCTGTGCCTGTTGTTGCTTTGTGGCTCATTCTGGTGGGGGGTTGGGAGAATTGCACCAACGGGAGACAGGGAGAGGGTGAGGCTCTTGCGCTTCTCAGAGAGAGACGCAATGCCTGTTGGGATTTGTAGTGTGTTGGGCTTTGGTGTTGGTGTCGCTGGTTCGTTGGGGCTTGGAGTCATTGCTCCACACGAGTTCTGGGCCTCCCTCTGGTTCTGGTTGTGGTTATGGTTCAGGTTGAGAGTGAGCGTTCTGAGTTTGCTGGAGAGAGACAGCGTCAGTTGTGAAGGCACACTCCTCTGGTCTTGCTGTGGCTTCTCTGATAGACTTTGAGTTTCACATGAATATGAGCACCTTTGCTCTATGTTCTCTGTGTTACAAGTGGAAATCTCATTGTACATTTTATGCACTTTAGCAACCCCTAAAAAGTCCTTAGCAACATAGCCATTGTCCTGAATATTCATGATCTGATTGGCTGACAGGGGGACAGAGGAACCGCAGCTAATGTTTTCATTGCTTGACTGCAGGCATGTGTCCTGTGATCTGATTGGCTGGATAGTGGGGTTGCCATTAGAGGCCTTCTGAGCGAGGGTTCCCTGGAAGTGTTGTAGCTGACCCAGAAAATTGAAGTTAGGGGAGATTGAAGGCCTGCGCTCTTTCACAAACCTGAAAGTGAGGAACAGACAAGATTAGATTTGGATGCTTTATATACGCACACACAATCATTAAAATGCATGAATACATATAGCACAGACAAACACACCTGTAGGCATGGTCAAGGTCCATCCCCAGGTTGTACATAATGTAGGCCACAGCCAGGGCAGGGGAGCGAGAGATTCCTGCAGCACAATGAACTATCACAGATCCACCTGATGACATAGCCCCATCTGAGAGAGCGAGAAGAGATAGATAAGGCTTTTTAATAAAAATAAAAAAAATCCATACTGTATTGCATGACATCATTAAGCCAGACTGCAAACTGTGCAAAGGACACACAGCTTATATCAACTGTCATGAATGGGCTTCCTGCAACAGTAGGCTTGTATCAATTGTCTGTGATACTGAATGGGCTGTAACAGCATTCAATATTTCTGAAACCACAGGAGCATAACTGGCCTGCATGAAACCCTGATCAATAACTGCTCATCACTTGAACTGAGTCATCTGCTTTTCTTCCAGACAGACAGTCGCCAGTGTGTAATGCATCCATGATGATGCAGACTGTGGCATAATGATGACATGCAGGAATGTCCTATCACCTAACCTGTAGGATTTGCCCTGGTAAAATCTCCAATGACGCCTATATGTTCCCCTTATAGTGCACTTTCCCCTTATAGTGCACTAGCTCTATAGTGCACTAGCTCTCTGGCTTTTCGAAAATAGTGCAGTTGTACTATATGGGGAATAGGTTGACATCCATTTGACACATAACTGACCCAATCTCATCACTATTCTCACCGATAAAACGCAGTGCCTCCGGGATATGGGGCAGCAGGTCATCTCGGAGAGAGTCGTCGATGGGGATGCGAAAGTACTGGGAACGGGGAACGAAAGTAGGCTGCGGGCTGCAGCGGCTCACGCTTAGCACGTAGGAGATCCCGCGAGCGCCGAGGCAATCCTGCAGCCGAACAGGGATAGCACCGGGAAAAGACAGGCAATATTAATACATTATAGTCTTCTGGAAGAGCTGCATTTTCGGTGCATTGTGAAAATACAACGCTTTGACCAATGACGAGAGCTAGGCTATCAATTCTATAGACTGACCTACTGAATGAAAACAGTATTACCTGCGTGACGTCCGTCTCTGCACCTAGGTAAAGATGCGGTAGGATGAGAGACAGCGGTGGACGTTCGTGTGTCCCGTTCTCTCTCTCCCTGTAGAACACCATCTCTGTTCTTTGTGTCTGGAACCGAAACATGAGAGAAAACTTTGCTCATTTCAATATCAAGGGATTACAATTATGTATTAGGGTACAATACATAGGAATCGATAAAAGAATGCATGGAACTTTGAAAATCATTTTAACAGTTGCATGAAATATATTAGCATTATTATTGCCATGAATGTTAATTAAGAAAACATTACTTTGGTCAATTGCTGCTGCAGAATGATGTTGTCTTTGCATTACGTCATGGATTTGCAAGTTCACATACATTAGATGATCATAATAGAATATAAGATCAGACATAAATGATGCAAGCAAAATGCCAAAAATATTACACTGTACTTACAGTGACGATTTTCAATCCAAACGAAGATACTGGAAATATCGCACAAATCAATTTGCACACCAAATAATATAATCAAACGAATGGTCTCAAAGCAAATGGATGAAGAATCCAAAAGGATATGTTATGCTTAACTAATAATCAGTATATTACAGCTCTCTCTCTCTCGACTTCTAATCTCGTCCTCGTCCTGTCTGCGACTGTAACATTATTTGTTGTTGTATGTCTATACCTGCGCGAGGGGAAAAGGATGAGGTAATGCGTTTTCTACAAGCTAAGAATAGTACAATTGTATGTGATGTCATTTTCAACCAATCAGCGCCCATGCCGGACTCTGACGCGTGCGCGCGCACGCGCTCCATTTGTTCATCATCATCAATTCGCCTGAAGACCTTGGCTTTTTATTGTGATGAATCGTACCTTTTCTGACGCTATTGTTGCAGAGCCGTTTAAAAACAACACGCAGCTGCAATACTCAGTGCGAAAAGTATTTATTTGTCCAAAATCCTATAATCTCATCCAGTGGCGATTTTAGCATGTATGTCTTGGTGTGGCAAAAAAAAAAGTGGGATGCATGCCAGGAAAGCCACTACACAACACTAAACAATACATTAATTGCACCATTACGGTGACAAACGGTGCCCACAAACTGTTAGGGCCTACATAAAGCTGTCCCAACAGCAATCCCAACACATGTCCACTGCTACACCTGGCTATAAGCGGAGCAGTCCTTGTCTGGTAGCGAAACAGTTCATTCAGCCTTATTTACTGCCTTTAAAAAAAACAGCTGATATGGCTGACTTGCTTAAATAAATGCGGTTTCTAATGACAATTGAGATGTACAAACTATGGCATAAGGGGACGACAAGAAGATAAGAGGCAATCAGTAATTTCGATTAAGACCTTAATGAGCGAGCTAGGACGGACGCAGTCAATATAACTATTTGTTCAGCACTTCTAAATGTACAGCAACATAATTCAGAACATGGGCGATCTTACAATGTGCTCCCTGTATACCAAGTCAGAACCGTGGGATAAATAAAGGGGGCACATAAGCAGACAATGAAAGCTCTTACAATATTCAATGATTACATTTCTCAAAAACAGGTTAGAGGCTACATTTTTTTTCCACCTTTATATTAACCAGGTAGGCTAGTTGAGAACAAGTTCTCATTTGCAACTGCGACCTGGCCAAGATAAAGCATAGCAGTGTGAACAGACAACACAGAGTTACACATGGAGTAAACAATTAACAAGTCAATAACAGTAGAAAAAAAGAGAGTCTATATACATTGTGTGCAAAAGGCATGAGGAGGTAGGCGAATAATTACAATTTTGCAGATTAACACTGGAGTGATAAATGATCAGATGGTCATGTACAGGTAGAGATATTGGTGTGCAAAAGAGCAGAAAAGTAAATAAATAAAAACAGTATGGGGATGAGGTAGGTAAAAATGGGTGGGATATTTACCGATAGACTATGTACAGCTGCAGCAATCGGTTAGCTGCTCAGATAGCAGATGTTTGAAGTTGGTGAGGGAGATAAAAGTCTCCAACTTCAGCGATTTTTGCAATTCGTTCCAGTCACAGGCAGCAGAGAACTGGAACGAAAGGCGGCCAAATGAGGTGTTGGCTTTAGGGATGATCAGTGAGATACACCTGCTGGAGCGCGTGCTACGGGTGGGTGTTGCCATCGTGACCAGTGAACTGAGATAAGGCGGAGCTTTACCTAGCATGGACTTGTAGATGACCTGGAGCCAGTGGGTCTGGCGACGAATATGTAGCGAGGGCCAGTTTGGGTCCAGGGTGTCTCCCCCTTTGAAGAGGGGGATGACTGCGGCCGCTTTCCAATCCTTGGGGATCTCAGACGATATGAAAGAGAGGTTGAACAGGCTGGTAATAGGGGTTGCGACAATGGCGGCGGATAGTTTCAGAAATAGAGGGTCCAGATTGTCAAGCCCAGCTGATTTGTACGGGTCCATGTTTTGCAGCTCTTTCAGAACATCTGCTATCTGGATTTGGGTAAAGGAGAACCTGGAGAGGCTTGGGCGAGTAGCTGCGGGGGGGGGGGCGGAGCTGTTGGCCGAGGTTGGAGTAGCCAGGCGGAAGGCATGGCCAGCCGTTGAGAAATGCTTGTTGAAGTTTTCGATAATCATGGATTTATCGGTGGTGACCGTGTTACCTAGCCTCAGTGCAGTGGGCAGCTGGGAGGAGGTGCTCTTGTTCTCCATGGACTTCACAGTGTCCCAGACCTTTTTGGAGTTAGAGCTACAGGATGCAAATTTCTGCTTGAAAAAGCTGGCCTTTGCTTTCTTGACTGACTGCGTGTATTGGTTCCTGACTTCCCTGAACAGTTGCATATCGCGGGGACTATTCGATGCTATTGCAGTCCGCCACAGGATGTTTTTGTGCTGGTCGAGGGCAGTCAGGTCTGGAGTGAACCAAGGGCTATATCTGTTCTTAGTTCTGCATTTTTTGAACGGAGCATGCTTATCTAAAATGGCGAGGAAGTTACTTTTAAAGAATGACCAGGATACCCGGGTCCAGGTCGATTAGAAAGGCCTGCTCACAGAAGTGTTTTGGGGAGCGTTTGACAGTGATGAGGGGTGGTCGTTTGACTGCGGCTCCGTAGCGGATACAGGCAATGAGGCAGTGATCGCTGAGATCCTGGTTTAAGACAGCGGAGGTGTACTTGGAGGGCCAGTTGGTCAGGATGACATCTATGAGGGTGCCCTTGTTTACAGATTTAGGGTTGTACCTGGTGGGTTCCTTGATGATTTGTGTGAGATTGAGGGCATCTAGCTTAGATTGTAGGACTGCCGGGGTGTTAAGCATATCCCAGTTTAGGTCACCTAACAGAACAAACTCTGAAGCTAGATGGGGGGCGATCAATTCACAAATGGTGTCCAGGGCACAGCTGGGAGCTGAGGGGGGACGGTAAGCAGGCGGCAACAGTGAGAGACTTATTTCTGGAGAGAGTCATTTTTTAAATTAGTAGTTCGAACTGTTTGGGTATGGACCTGGAAAGTATGACATTACTTTGCAGGCTATCTCTGCAGTAGACTGCAACTCCTCCCCCTTTGGCAGTTCTATCTTGACGGAAAATGTTATAGTTGGGTATGGAAATCTCAGAATTTTTGGTGGCCTTCCTGAGCCAGGATTCAGACACGGCAAGGACATCAGGGTTAGCAGAGTGTGCTAAAGCAGTGAGTAAAACAAACTTAGGGAGGAGGCTTCTGATGTTGACATGCATTGAAACCAAGGCTTTTTCGATCACAGAAGTCAACAAATGAGGGTGCCTGGGGACATGCAGGGCCTGGGTTTACCTCCACATCACCCGCGGAACAGAGGAGGAGTAGTATAAGGGTGCGGCTAAAGGCTATCAAAACTGGTCGCCTAGAGCGTTGGGGACAGAGAATAAAAGGAGCAGATTTCTGGGCATGGTAGAATATATTCAGGGCATAATGCGCAGACAGGGGTATGGTGGGGTGCGGGTACAGCGGAGGTAAGCCCAGGCACTGGGTGATGATGAGAGCGGTTGTATCTCTGGACATGCTGGTTGTAATGGGTGAGGTCACCGCATGTGTGGGAGGTGGGACAAAGGAGGTATCAGGGGTATGAAGAGTGGAACTAGGGGCTCCATTGTAAACTAAAACAATGATAACTAACCTGAACAACAGTATACAAGGCATATTGACATTTGAGAGAGACATACAGCGAGGCATACAGTAATCACAGGTGTTGAATTGGGAGAGCTAGCTAAAACAGTAGGTGAGACAACAACTGCTAATCAGCTAGCACAACAACAGCAGGTAAAGTGGCGTTGACTAGGCAGGGAGGGTCGGATTGACTACACACAGAGCCTGAGTGCGGCTGGGGCCGACATATAAAACATAAACAAGCAGAATGGAGTACCGTGATTAATGGACAGTCCAGCATGCATCAGCTATATAGCCAAGTGATCAGTGTCCAGGGGGCAGCGGTGGATGGGGCAGGGAAGCTAGACTGGCGAGTATTATCCAGGTTAAAAAAACTGGCTGGCTGTGCAGAAGGTAAAGGCCGCTAGCAGTGGCTAACAATGACTAAATAGCTTGTAGCTAGTTAGCTGGTTAGCTTCTGGAGGTTCTTGAATGTGTTATAAAAATTAAAAATAATAGCGATCACATTGGGTGAGGCAGGTTACCGGAAGGTATAATCGAATTAAAAATCTAAAAGAGATTGAAAGTAAATATGGGTCCAGTGAGTGGTTGGGACGCGGCGATTCAGACAGTTAGCAGGCCTGTGCTAACAAGCTAACAGTTAGTAGGCCGGGGCTAAACAAGGTAGCAGTTAGCGGACCGGGGCTAAACAAGCTAGCAGTTAGCAGGCCGAATTAGCAAGCAAGCAGATGCAAGGGCAAGAAAGTTAGCCTACATGTGCACCACCAAGTCAGAACAATAGGCGAAATTAAGAGGTGAAAATATACCAAATTATTAGGGTGAGGCACATGAGCTAATAACAGCTTACGACACAACATACACTTAGTATTACTTTCTTTGTGGGCACCGTTTGTCACCGTTATAGTGCAATCAATGTATTGTTTAGTGTTGTGCTTTGTTGGCATGCATCCCACTTTTGCCCCACCAAGACTTACATGCTAAAATTGCCACTGCTTTTAGAACTGCCCCAGTCAATTGTAAGTGCTGTTATTGGGAAATGGAAACGCCTAGGAGCAACAACGGCTCAGCCGCGAAGTGGTAGGCCACACAAGCTCAAGCTCACAGAACTGGCGGATGCCAGGACAATGCTACCTGCCCGAATGCATAGTGTCAACTGTAAAGCTAGTTTGAGGAAGAATAATGGTCTGGGCTGTTTTTCATGGCTCGGGCTAGGCCCCTTAGTTCCAGTGAAGGAAAATCTTAATGCTACAACATGCAATGACATTAGATGATTCTCTGCTTTCAACTTTGTGGCAACAGTTTGGGGAAGGTACTTTCCTGTTTCAGCATGACAATGCCCCCAGTGCAAAAAGCAAAGTCCAAACAGAAATCATTTGTCGAGATCAGTGTGGAAGAATTTGACTGGCCTGCAGAGAGCCCTGACCTCAACCCCATCAAATCTTTGGGATGAATTGGAATGCCGACTGTGAGTCAGGCCTAATCGCCCAACATCAGTGCCGACCTCACTAATGCTCTTATGGCTGAATAGAAGTCCCGCAGCAATGTTGCAACATCTAGTGCAGGGCTGCCCAACCCTCTTCCTGGAGATCTACTGTCCTGTAGGTTTACAGTCCAACCCTAATTTAACATATCTGATTCAGCTAGTTAAGGTCTTGTTGAGCAGCTAATTAGTAGAATCAGGTGTGTTAAATTAGGGGGGAGCAACTCCATATTAATCGCCATGATTTTGGAATGTTCGACGAGCAGGTGTCCACATCCTTTTGGTCATGTAGTGTATGTGCGAAATGCATGATAATGTATGTGATATCAACAGAAAGGTGACCTTAATATTGACTGGCTTCCATCAAGCTTCCCACTCGAGAAAAAGCTTCAAACTGTAACCAGTGCCTGTAATCTGGTTCAGTTTATCAGTCAACCTACCAGGGTATTTACAAACAGCACAGGAATTAAATCATCAACATGTATTGATCATATATTTACTAATACTGCAGAAATCTGCTTTCAAGCTGTATCCATATCCATTGTATGTAGTAGCCATACAGTAGCCATATGTTGGATAACCAAAGTTCCAAAGGCTGGGCCTAATATAGTTTATATGAGGTCCTAAAATATGTTTTGTAGTGATTGCTATGTTGATGTAAAGAATATTTGATGGTCTGTGGTGTGTAATGAGGAGCAAGCAGACACTGCACTTGACACATACAGTGCATTTGGAAAGTATTCAGACCCCTTGACTTTTTTCACATTTTGTTAAGTTACAGCCTTATTCTAAAATGTATTCAATTGTTTTTTTCCCCTCATCAATCTACACACAATACCCCACAAAGACAAAGAAAAAACAGGTTTTATACATTTTTGCTAATTTGTATTAAATAAATAAATAAATTAAAAAAGGTTAAAAAAAGAAAAGAAATATCACATTTTACATAAGTTTCAGATGCTTTACCCAGTACTTTGTTGAAGCACCTTTTTCAGCGATTACAGCCTTGAGTCTTTTTGGGTATGACGATACAAGCTTGGCACAGCTGTATTTGGGGAGTTTCTCCCATTCTTCTCTGTAGATCCTCTCAAGCTCTGTGAGGTTGGATGGGGAGCGTTGCTGTACAGCTATTTTCAGGTCTCTCAGGAGATGTTTGATCGGGTTCAAATCCGGGCTCTAGCTGGACCACTCAAGGACATTCAGAGACTTGTCCTGAAGCCAGTCCTGCATTGTCTTGGCTGTGTGCCTTCGCCCCAGTCTGAGGTTCTGAGCACTCTGGAGCAGGTTTCCATCAAGGATCTCTCTGTACTTTGAGAATCTTGTTTCTCATGGTCTGAGAGTCTTTAGGTGCCTTTTGGCAAATTCCAAGCGGGCTGTCTGAGGAGTGGATTCCGTCTGGACACTCTACCATAAAGGCCTGATTGGTTGAGTGCTGCAGAGATGGTTGTCCTTCTGGAAGTTTCTCTCATCTCCACAGAGGAACTCTGGAGCTCGGTCAGAGTGACCATCGGTCACCTTCCTGACCAAGGCCCTTCTCCCCCGATTGCTCAGTTTGGCCGGGCGACCAGCTCTAGGAAGAGTCTCGGTGGTTCCAAACTTCTTCCATTTAAGAATGATGGAGGCCAGTGTGTTCTTGGGGACCTTCAATGCCGCAGAAATGTTTTGGTACCCTTCCCCAGATCTTAGCTCTACTGAGAATTCCTTTGACCTCATGGCCTGGTTTTTGCTCTGACATGCATTGTCAACTGTGGGACCTTATATAGACAGCTGTGTGTCATTCCAAATCATGTCCAATCAATTGAATTTACCCCATTTGGACTCCAAACAAGTTGTAGGCACATCTCAAGGATGATCAATGGAAACAGGATGCACCTGAGCTCCTTTTTGAGACTCATAGCAAAGGGTCTGAATACTTATGTAAATAAGGTATTTCTGTATTTTCTTTATACATTTGCAAACATTTCTAAAAACCTGTTTTCGCTTTGTCATTATGGGGTATTGTGTGTATATTGCTGACTGTTTTTATTTATTTAATCCATTTTAGAACAAGGCTATAACGTAACAACATGTCGAAAAAGTCAAGGGTTCTGAATATTTTCAGAAGGCACTGTATATGAAATTGCTTATTCCAGTTACTAATAAGCATGCACCCATTCAGAAAATGACAAATAACTGCTAAATCCCTGTGTATTAATGAGGAATTTAAAAATGATATGGTGGAGATGGATGAGGCAAAAGGAATGGAAAATAAGTCTGGCTGCTCGACTGTTTGGCAAATGTACTGCAAATTGAGAAATCATGTGACTAAACTGAATAAAAAGAAGAACGTTACAAATGGAGGAAACCTGGCACCATCCATATGGTGAAACATGGTGGTGGCAGCATCATACTGTGGGGATGTCTTTCAGCGGCAGGGACTGAGAGACTTGTCAGGTTCAAGGGAAAGGTGAACAGAGCAAAGTACAGAGAGATCCTTGATGAAAATCTGATCCAGAGCGCCAACGACCTCAGACTGGGGCGAAGGTTCACCTTCCAACAGGACAACGACCCTAAGCACACAGCCAAGACAATGCAGGAGTGGCTTCGGAACAAGTCTCTAGATGTCCTTGAGTAGCCCAGCCAGAGTCCGAACTTGAACTTTTTTTTTTACAAAAATTATTTCAGGTAAGTCAGTTGAGAACAAGTTCTCATTTACAACTGCGACCTGATAAGATAAAGCAACGCAGTGCGACACAAACACCACAAACAACAACAGAGTTGTTACACATGGAATGAACAAACATACAGTCAATAACACAATAGAAAAATCTACATGCAGTTGTGTGCAAATTAAGTAAGATTAGGCAGGTAAGGCAATAAGTAGGCCATAGTGGCGAAATAATTACAATTTAGCAAATAAACACGAGTGAAAGATGTGCAGAAGATGAATGTGCAAGTAGAGATACTGGGGTGCAGAGGAGAGAAAAAATATATATAAATAAAATCAATAACAATACGGGGATGAGGTAGTTGGATGGGCTATTTACAGACGGCTATGTACAGGTGCAATGATCTGTAAGCTGCTCTGATAGCTGATGCTTAAAGTTAGTGAGGGAGATATGAGTCTCCAGCTACAGTGATTTTTGCCTTACACTCCAGTCATTGGCAGCAGAGAGCTGTAAGGAAAGGCGGCCAAACGAGGAATTGGCTTTGGGGGTGAATAGTGAAATATACCTGCTGGAGCGAGGGCTATGGTGACCAGTGAGCTGAGATAAGGAAGGGCTTTACCTAGCAAAGACTTATAGATGACCTGGAGCCAGTGAGTTTGGCGACGACTATGAAGCGAGGGTCAGCCAACGAGAGCATACAGGTCGCAGTGGTGGTCTGTAAATAGGGCTTTGGTGCCAAAATGGATTGCACTGTGACAGATTGCATCCAATTTTCTGAGTAGAGTGTTGGAGGCTATTTTGTAAATGACATCGCCGAAGTCAAGGATCGGTAGGATAGTCAGTTTTACGAGGGTATGTATAGCAGCATGAGTGAAGGATGCTTTGTTGCGAAATAGATTTAATTTTGGATTGGAGATTACAAGCATTTCATAAGTGTCAAAGGCTTTTATTGACAATTACATGAAGTTGATGCAAAGAGTCAATATTTGCAGTGTTGACTCTTCTTTTTCCAGACCTCTGCAATATGCACTGGCATGCTGTCAATTAACTTCTGGGCCACATCCTGACTGATGGCAGCCCATTCTTGACAAACTCAATGGAGTTTGTCAGAATTTGTGGATTTTTGTTAGTCCACCCGCCTCTTGAGGATTGACCACAAGTTCTCAATGGGATTAAGGTCTGGGGAATTTCCTGGCCTTGGACCCAAAATATCGATGTTTTGGTCCCTGAGCCACTTAGTTATTACTTTTGCCTTATGGCAAGGTGCTCCATCATGCTGGAAAAGGCATTGTTTGTCACCAAACTGTTCCTGGATGTTTGGGAGAAGTTGCTCTCGGAGGATGTGTTGATACCATTCTTTATTCATGGCTGTGTTCTCAGGCAAAATTCACTCCCTTGGCTGAGAAGCAACCCCATGAATGGTTTCGGGATACTTTACTGTTGGCATGACACAGGACTGATGGTAGGGCTCACCTTGTCTTCTCCGGACAAGATTTTTTCCGGATGCCCCAAACAATCGGAACGGGGTTCATCAGAGAAAATGACTTTACCCCAGTCCAATCCCTGTATCTTTTGCAGAATATGTCCCTGAGGATTTTCCTGGAGAGAAGTTGGTTCTTTGCTGCCCTTCTTGACACCAGTCCATCCTCCAAAAGTCTTCACCTCACTGTGCGTGCAGATGCACTCACACCTGCTGCCATTCCTGAGCAAGCTCTGTACTGGTGGTGCCCTGATCCCGCAGCTGAATCAACTTTAGGAGACGGTCCTGGCGCTTGCTGGACTTTCTTGGGCGCCCTGAAGCTTTCTTCACAACAATTGAACCAGTCTCCTTGAAGTTCTTGATGATTAATTGATGATTTAGGTGCAATCTTACTGGCAGCAATATCCTTGCCTGTGAAGCCCTTTTTGTGCAAAGCAATGATGACGGCACGGGTTTCCTTGCAGGTAACCATGGTTGACAGGGGAAGAACAATGATTCCAAGCACCACCCTCCTTTTGAAGCTTCCAGTCTGTTATTCGTACTCAATCAGCATGACAGAGTGATCTCCAGCCTTGTCCTCGTCAACACGCACACCTGTGTTAACAAGAGAATCATTGACATGATGTCAGCTGGTCCTTTTGTGGCAGGGCTGAAATGCAGTGGAAATGTTTTTTTGGATTCAGTTCATTTGCATGGCAAAGAGGGACTTCATCTGATCACTCTTCATAACATTCTGAAGTGTTTGCAAATGACCATCATACAAACGGAGGCAGCAGACTTTGTGAAAATTAATATTTGGTCATTCTCAAAACTTTTGACCATGACTGTACACACACATAGATTTTGTATTGTAGATATGTGGTAGAGTAGTTGCATGAGGGTACACACTTAATGTATTATGAAAAGTGTTATGAAATGTAATGTCATGTAATAATGTGTATAACTGCCTTGGTAGCTGCTAATAGGGATCATAATAAATACAATTAAAAATAACATAATCATTCAATCATAGCCTATATTTAGTGACCCACAGTTGCAAGAGGGGAGAAAACTCACATAATATTGCACAACTCAAGATAAATGGGTTAACATGGGAAGTACATAGACATTTTATATTTAGTTAATGTTTTATTTCTGCATCAAGGCTGATCTTTGCTTTGCAATGTTCACTATAGCCTAGGAGACGGCCTAGTTCGTTCCATTGGCGCAATGGATGAGTTACTCTTCTCCTTGAAGCCCTATATTCCCATTTGGGTCAAATTAAGAATAAGAAATAATTAATCTAATCTGATTTCAATCCAGTTCTGCATTAACCTTGTTAAAAGTGCAGGTTTATGACTGGGGGAAGATTTGCTGATCCTAAACCTGTGCTTGAAGGCCATTTTAACATGGTGTTGAATTAGGAAAATAGAAATATGACTCTTGAACTTGTCTGTTGTTGTTTTGATTATTGAGGGATAAAATGCTGCTTTCTTTGGCGGAAGCTCGTAGTATCAAATCAAATCAATTTATAAAGCCCTTCTTACATCAGCTGATATTTCAAAGTGCTGTACAGAAACCCAGGCTAATACCCCAAACAGCAAGCAATGCAGGTGTAGAAGCACGGTGGCTAGGAAAAACGCCCTAGAAAGGTCAGAACCTAGGAAGAAACCTAGAGAGGAACCAAGCTATGAGGGGTGGCCAGTCCTCTTCTGGCTGTGCCGGGTGGAGATAATAACAGAACATGGCCAAGATGTTTAAATGTTCATAGATGACCAGCAGGGTCAAATAATAATAATCACAGTGGATGTCGAGGGTGCAACAGGTCAGCACGTCAGGAGTAAATCAGTCAGTTGGGTTTTCATAGCCGATCATTCAGAGTATTTCTACCGCTCCTGCTGTCTCTAGAGAGTTGAAAACAGCAGGTCTGGGACAGGTAGCACGTCCGGTGAACAGGTCAGGATTCCATAGCCGCAGGCAGAACAGTTGAAACTGGAGCAGCAGCACGGATTAATCAGGCCAGGTAGTCCTGAAGCATGGTCCTAGGGCTCAGGTCCTCCGAGAGAGAAAGAAAGAGAGAGAGAGCATACTTAAATTCACACAGGACACCGGATAAGACAGGAGAAATACTCCAGATATAACAGACTGGCTCCTATAGAGCTCCATTCCATAAAAATAGTGCTCTATAGGAGAAAGCCCTGCCTCCAGCTGTTTGCTTAGAAATTCTAGGGACAATTAGGAGGCCTGCGTCTTGTGACTGTAGCGTACGTGTAGGTATGTACGGCAGGACCAAATCAGAGAGATAGGTAGGAGCAAGCCCATGTAATGCTTTGTAGGTTAGCAGTAAAACCTTGAAATCAGCCCTTGCCTTGACAGGAAGCCACTGTAGGGAGGCTAGCACTGGTGTAATACAATCTTTTTTTTTGGTTCTAGTCAGGATTCTAGCAGCCGTATTTAGCACTAACTGAAGTTTATTTAGTGCTTTATCCGGGTAGCCGGAAAGTAGAGCATTGCAGTAGTCTAACCTAGAAGTAACAAAAGCATGGATACATTTTTCTGCATCATTTTTGGACAGAAAGTTTCAGATTTTTGCAATGTTATGTAGACGGAAAAAAGCTGTCCTTGAAACAGTCTTGATATGTTCGTCAAAAGAGAGAAGGGGGTCCAGAGTAACGCCGAGGTTCTTCACAGTTTTATTTGAGACAACAGTACAACCATTAAGATTAATTGTCAGATTCAACAGAAGGTCTCTTTGTTTCTTGGGACCTAGAACAAGCATCTCTGTTTTGTCCGAGTTTAAAAGTACACATTTTGCAGCCATCCACTTCCTTATGTCTGAAACGCATGCTTCTAGCGAGGGCAATTTTGGGGCTTCACCATGTTTCATTGAAATGTACAGCTGTGTGTCATCCGCATAGCAGTGAAAGTTAACATTTTGTTTTTTGAATGACATCCCCAAGAGGTCAAATATATAGTGAAAACAATAGTGGTCCTAAAACGGAACCTTGAGGAACACCGAAATTTACAGTTGATTTATCAGAGGACAAACCATTCACAGAGACAAACTGATATCTTTCCGACAGATAAGAGCTAAACCAGGCCAGAACTTGTGTAGACCAATTTGAGTTTCCAATCTCTCCAAAAGAATGTGGTGATCGATGGTATCAAAAGCAGCACTAAGTTCTAGGAGCACAAGGACAGATGCAGAGCCTCGGTCTGATGCCATTAAAAGGGTAATTTACCACCTTCACAAGTGCAGTCTCGGTGCTATGATGGGGTCTAAAACCAGACTGAAGCATTTCGTATACATTGTTTGTCTTCAGGAAGGCAGTGAGTTGCTGCGCAACAGCCTTTTCTAAAAGTTGACAGGAATGGAAGATTCGATATAGGCCGACAGTTAAAAAAATTATTTTCTGGGTCAAGGTTTGGCTTTTTATAATTTTTTGTGTGAATTTGACCCCTTTTTCTCCCCAATTTCGTGGTATCCAATTGTTTTAGTAGCTACTATCTTGTCTCATCGTTACAACTCCCGTACGGGCTCGGGAGAGACGAAGGTTGAAAGTCATGCGTCCTCCGATACACAACCCAACCAAGCCGCACTGCTTCTTAACACAGCGCGCATCCAACCCGGAAGCCAGCCGCACCAATGTGTCGGAGGAAACACCGTGCACCTGGCAACCTTGGTTAGCGAGCACTGCGCACGGCCCGCCACAGGAGTCGCTGGTGCGCGATGAGACAAGGATATCCCTACCGGCCAAGCCCTCCCTAACCCGGACGCCCCACGGACCTCCCAGTCATGGCCGGCTACGACAGAGCCTGGGCGCGAACCCAGGGTCTCTGGTGGCACAGCAGTACAGTTGTTACAGGTTGGTAACATGCAGTGTTTTGGGAAGCTACTCTGAAAATCTAGTTTACCAAGCTACCAATTACTTCACACTGGAAGTTAAGCTACACTAATGTACCCTCAATAAAAAATATAGTTTACTTGACTAAAGTTACTTTGAAGTAGTAGTTCACTATATCCAAACTACATCATGAAAAAGCATCAAATGTAAATCCAATATGTCAAATTACAAATCGCAAGAACAGTTCCCTTTGGGGTCATATGTTAACAATGTGTTATTTAGCCAATTAAACAAACAGTTTCAAGTGAGAGTTAGGCTAGTCTGATGCCGAAAAAGGAACTTATTGCCTACTTCACCCACATTTTATTTTAGCAAAATCAGAAGTGTCTAGTTCCAGTAGTTAGCTACACCGCTGCATGGCAAACAAGTTAAAACACTACTTAGATTTGAATTTAGTTCAACTACCACCAAGCTACTGGAAAATATAATTAAAGTACTAGTTGAACTACAACAGGATCTTTATTTAATGTTCAATGTTTATTCAATTATTCACATTACATCTACTACTTAGTCAATGTGATGAGTTCTTATTGATAGGACTATGCGATACATCCAACTACGGTTCTGGAGAGCTGCTGTGTGTACAGGATTTTGTTCAAGCCCAGTACTTACACATATCAGTTTCTTGTTGCAGACGTGGAACTGTGGTGAGCTTTGGAAAGAATTCCCTCTTGAAGGACATCATGATCACCATCACACACAGACACACACTTTCCCATCAAGAAAAAGAGAGCCAGTGGTAGAGTATATGGCATAGTTTTACTTTCACATTTTTCAGTACAGAGCAAATCTTAAATCTAACACAGGTATCTCACAGGTTTAACACCGATACACGGGGCTGCATTAGCTAGCGGATACTGCATAGACGTGCACACACACACACACACACACAATGATTATACAGTTTCCACTACAATGATCAGACTGTTCCACCAATGCTGCATGGGTTAGACGTATAAGTGACTCCTGCTGAAACTAATATGACCATGTCTCAAAGATAATTTAGGATATTTTTATCACGTGGTACACCGACACACTCAAACGCAATGCCCACCCCTGATGACTCGATCCCGGTAGTTGTGATTGACAGTTGGTCTTTTGAGTTCTCTCCTCCTCCCTCTCATCTCTAAGAATGGACATGTGGGTGCGTGTGTCTGAAATGTGAGTTTACAGATAAGTGCTGTCTAGTGTCTTTGTTGTTGGTTGTGTTTTCAAAGATTAGAATCAATCTATCTGCAGATTGCAATCTTCTCCCAAGTAATACCACAAGGTAAGTATTTGTGATGTGTGTGTGCACAAGCCTGTGCGTGTTTAGAGATCAAGTTCTGAGGTACTCCTCTTTTTTCAGTCAATCCCAGTATCAAGCAGCACTCTACTCTCCAATCCCATCCCTCTTTTCAACACGGAAAAATAAAAAATAACGAATACTAGGCCTCTGCTCTGCCGCTTCACTCTTCATTTGAACACGGACTGGCCCACTGCCCTCTAACTCCCCATCAATGGGGCTTGCTCAATGCTTACTTATGCACGACAAACATTTCATAAGCCATCGTAAAACACCCCATGTCAGCTCTCAACTAATGTTCCCTGCCTCAAGTGTCAAAAAACATTGCTAATCTGAAATAAACAGTTTTAACGACATCTTATAATTCATTATCTGTTGTCATACTGACGGTGGTGGTAAGTAGGATTTATGACAGGTTTAAGTCAAGTATCAACCTCATCGCTGTCTGATTAACATTGTAAACAAGACCAGCTACCCTGCTACTCTCCTTCCATCTCGCTCTCCTTTTAGCTGACCCCTCTACCCTATTCTCGGGGTACACACTGCTGGCCCTACTTTCTCACACTACCTTTCACATACATACATACACACACACACACACAAACAGAAGCAACACAACATTACACCATTAAAGAAACATACAAAAACTTCAATAACTCCACTAATAATAAAAAGGAAAGATGAGACAATAAAAAAAAAAAGATAAAAAGGGGTAATTCATTACATATATATATATATATATAAAGTATATATATATATATATATTCCACGAACAGGTACAGAATCATTTGAGTTTATATATAAAGTATGGTTACAAGCCAGAAAGATAGGGTAAGTGTGAGGGGGGTGGTGTGTTTATGTGTTTGAGGGGTATTGATGGACTGAGGTCTCTTGGAACCACCTAAAGTGCACTGGCCATTTCCACTGGAATAAAGCGGGAACTGTAGACTTGGGAATGTGCCGGAATTATTTTATGGAATATTATATCTCAGGGATTATACTGAGAGGCCCTTGGGATGTATAACCGGTGGGGGTCTGAGACAGCAGAGGGTGGAGAAGAGATGGGGTTAAGGTGAAGGTGGGGGTTTAGAAGAGTCCCATTTCTTTAGTGATTTCGTTTTACCCCTCCCTCCCACTAAAGGAGGACCCTATTCAGATACTTTACACAGACACTTAAGCATGTACAAATATACACATGTATGTGCCTACATGTGAGAGTATCTGGGTGTGTATTACACATGAATGCGTGTGTGTGTGTGTGTATGTAGAACTGGTCCTCCCATGCAACTCCTAGGAATAGTCTAAGGTTGAAATGTCGCGGAATCGATGCACAGAATTTCCCACCCTTTCCCATGCATCACACACGCACGGACACACACCAGCTGTCATCACAAGTCCATGAGCAGGCGGGGCTTAAATAGACAGGACGGAGAAAAACAGGACACACACACCAGCACGATTCTGAAACACACAGTCATACACTTACGTTCACAGGTAAACACAGAAGGAAAAAAAAGAATTGTAGCGCCGATGATAATAAACAGTAATAATAATAATCGGAATTATAATCGTGACAATAATAATAAATGTCAATGATTGGGCAGTCGTGTAAGTGGCAACGACTGCCCCCCTTATGTAGGTATTTTTCGTTCTCGTTGATTCTTTGTTCTTGGCAACCTCAGGATCGGGGAGTGGGGGGGGGGAATGAAGTGGGTGGGGGGAGTTGAAACGCTAGTCTCGGTGGGTTGGGTGTCTAGAGCGTGATGATGATGATGGCCTGGGTCGCGTTGGGTGGGTTCTAGACTCAGGGTTTTAGAACTGTTCTGCCAGGAGGTCACAGACACGCTGGGAGACAGTGTCCTTGCTGCTGCGCAGAGTCAGCCGGTACATCTGACAGAGAGAGCAGACACAGATTTAACATGGGTAAACGTAAACACACATACACCCTTAAACATGAATTAACATACAGGGGTGTCAGTAAAGTTCAAACCACATAATATATATACAGTGCCTTCAGAAAACATTCATACCCCTTGACTTACTCCACATTTTGTTGAGTTACAGCCTGAATTCAAAATTGAACCCCTTTGCTAAGACACTCCAAATTGAGCTCAGGTGTATTAAATTTCCTTTGATCATCCTTGATGTCACTACAACTTGGTTGGAGTCCACCTGTGGCCAACTCCGTTTGGACATGATTTAGAAAGAAACACTCTATACAAGGTCCCACAGTTGACAGCTCATGTCAGAGCAGAAACTATACCATGATGTCCAAGGAACTGTCCGTAGATCTCCGAGACTGTGATGAGGTATACATCTGGGGAAGGGTATACAACTATTTCTAGGGTGTTGAAAGTTTGCAAGAGCAGTGGTCTCCAACATTGGGAAATGTAAAAAAAAATATTGAACTACCCAGACTCTGCCTGATCTGGCTGTCCGACCAAACTGAGCAACTGGGAAAGGGAGGTGACCAAGAACCCAATGACCAATCTGAAACTACAGAGTTCCTTGGCTGAGATGGGAGAACCTGACAGAAGGACAACGGTCTCTACAGCACTACACCAATCTGGGCTTTATAGGAGTGGCCAGAAGGAAGCCACTCCTAAGAAAAAGGCACATGACAGCACACCTACAGTCTGCAAAAAGGCACTTGAAATACTCAGAGCATGAGGCAAAAGATGATTCTGATGAGACAAAAATGTATCTCTTTGGCTTGAATGGAAAGCATTATGTCTGGAGAAAACCAGGCAGCATCATGCTATGTGAATGCATTTCAGCGGCATGGACTGGGAGACTGGTAAGGATAGATGGAACAATGAATGGCACCAAATACAGGAAAATCCTTGATGAGAACCTGCTTCAAGAGTGCAAAATATTTTAGATCGGGGCGAAGATTTACATTCCAACAGGACAATGACCCTAAGCATTCAGAGAAAGCAACACTGGAATGGCTTCAGAACAAGAATGTGAAAGTCCTTGAGTGGCCCAACTAAAGCCTAGATTTGAATCCCATTGAAAAGCTGTGGAAAGACTTGAAGATTGCTGTTCACCACAGCTCCCATTTAATTTAAGAGCTTGGGAAAATCTGCAAGGAAGAATGGGAGAAAATCCCCCAAAACTGATGTGCAAAGCTGATGACATACCCAGGACGACTCAAAGCTGTAAATCGCTGCCAAAAGTGCTACTATAAAGTATAGACCCAGGGGCGTGAATACTTATGTAAATTAGATATTTCTGTATAAAAAATAAAATCACATATGG